>NC_135479.1:124638434-124880934 GCF_052094955.1 Ictidomys tridecemlineatus
AAATGATTTAGATAGGCATGGAATAGCCTTCACTCTTTCTGCCCTGGTCTCACTGAAAGAGCCCATGTGAAGTTATATATATATATATTTTTTTCCATTTGTTTCTCTATCTCACAAATATTAAATAATCATCTTGGAAATAACAAAGCGATACCATGAGTATGACCTTCTACATCTTCTACCTTCAGCTTTAATTTTCTTTTTTTTTTCCAGCCTACTTTCATTTTTTTTTTTATTTGATTCATGAAGAGACGAAAGGATGAGAGAGCATGGATGTTGCTCCTTTATGTCCCTGCTGTCTTTTATGCTACACAACACTAACCGACCTCAGGCTACCCTCATTTGAAGAAATAGTGTCTATTTGCAACGCACTCCTGCCCCAAGACCTACAGTAGAATTTGAGTCTTGTCTAACAACAGAGACAAAGAAAACGCCTTGGATTCACTATACATGAGCTATGACTATCAATCTGAAGGAAACACTGTAAAGGATTTTTTTTCTTTGTCTCCCTCTAGTAAAATTTCTTGTTTTAAGATCAAAAGACCCACATAAATTTTTATAAATCCAATGAGGGTTAAAAAAATAATAATATTTTTGCCACGAAAATTCTGGTGAAAATAACTTCTTCCTCCTAGTTTTTTTTTTTTAAAGCAAAGATCAGATAATAATAGACTGTAGTCTTGGCAGAGGGGAAATAGGAAGAACCGCAATGGCTACTCATGAGGTAGGTCTCCTCCCAAATATAGGGTTACTGGGATGGCATTACTAGGAGAGCATTACTATTCTAGTATGTTTTTTTTCTCTTTGGCAACAGCTTGTAGTATTCCATAAATAACTGCCACCTAGGGAAAGTCATGTACCCCTGTGTGCCAAGTGGGCCTGCAATCTGTCTGCTTATGTCTGACTCATCCATCAGCCTAACCTCAGGGTCTGATATTCCTTGTGGTTTGAGATACAATAAGAAGATGGGAGAATGTTGAGAACATAAAACAGTTATGAGTTTTGTGGGGTTTTTTATTGTTTTAACTTCATCATTGTTCAAAACTCATCATAAATAGTACTGGGTTTGTTGTTGTTGTTGTTGTTGCTGTTTTACTGTTTTGTTGTTTCAACTTTATATTTGTTTAAAACCTGCCATGGGCATGCTTATACTTAGAGGATCAATGTGCTTTCACAGAATATTAGCCCCGTGAAATGCTCCATGAAATTCTTTTTAAGAATTCTTCAGTCACATAAACTTGAGAAATAGTACAATTATATCTCTATAGAAGTTCCTGAGAATAATAACTTAAAAGAGTTTCAGAGTAGTCTGATAGGAAAGAAAAGTATTTAATTTATTAACTCAGGGTCACTCAAAATTAGTTGATCACAGAGCACTGTTCTTTCACATACCACTCAATATCAAGCTAATGTTCAAAGGCTACACTTTGGAAAATATTGATTTTATAGGTTCATAGTCAGCAGGTTTTATCATTTACTGGAAAAGTGTTATTTTTCACCAGGCACAGTGGTACACGCCTGTAATCACAGCAGCTTGGGAGGCTGAGGCAGGAGGATCTCAAGTTCAAAGTCAGCCTCCACACCACGAGACCCAGGAGAAAGGCACCTAGAATGTACATGGGTGGGTTTTGTGCTCTTTCAATTTCCTGTTTGTCGATTTTAAACTGCCCACAATGAACCTGCTTAATTTTTCTAGTCACAGAAACAAGACATAACAGAGTGCTCTCCAGCAAGGTGCTAAGCAACTCTGTGAGACCCTGTCTCTAAATAAACTACAAAATAGGACAACTGGGAATGTGGTTCAGTGGTCAAGTGCCCCTGAGTTCAATCCCCAGGACCAAAGAAAAAGAGTTCTTTTTCTTCACATGTGATGCCCATGTGTATTTATTTGTAAACTCATTAAAATAAATCTGGGGTAGTGGTTCTTAACCACAGATGATCTTGTCCACCAGGAAGCAGTTGGTAATATATAAAGACACTGCTGGGTGTTTTAACTTGGGAGTTGCCGTTAGCAGGTGTAGGTAGAGATCAGGATGATGCAAAACATTCTAAAGTGGGTAGGAGAGCTCCCTACAACAAAAAAATTATCTGGCCTATATGACAATAGTGCCAAGATTTTGAAATCTTGGCACTATTGGCATATAGACAGTGATTAACTATAAGAAGTGAGATTAGAGGCAGGGGGTGAAAAGATAGTTTCACTTTTGTACAAATATTATTTAATGATGCTTGTAGTTAAAAATAAAATTAAGCAGGCCTGGGGTTGCCGCTTAGTGGCAGAATGCTTGCCTCACATGTGTGAAGCACTAGGTTCGATACTCAGCACTGCATATAAAAAAAATACTAAATAAAATTAAGCAATCAATATAAATGACAATAATATAGTCAAAATATAATTAAGTAAACTAATGTTAATGCTTTATATAAAAGCTTAAAAAATACACCAAATGCTAATTAAAATCACCCAGATATAACCACTGTTAAAATGCTGGTAGAAATACTTACTGAATGCACATTCTAACTGCACATCCCATCCCAGATTTCTAGAAATAAAAAAATAATATGAATAAATCCATAACAGCCTAGGATAAAAACAAGAAGTGGTACTACTAGTCTAGAAATCATAGAATATCTCTGAACTATGGGAGGCAAAGTAGGTACTGAAGGAGGAAATTACAGCCTCCGATGAGAAGGAAAAGATGTGCAGAAGCAGTTCAAAGGGGGTTTCAAGACAGAAGTGGTATACACAGACAGCTAGAGGAGGCCTGGAGAAACCCATCAGGTGATAATTTAGAAGTCCACAGAAAAAGCAGCTGGGTAAGTCTAACTTTTCCTATTCTACCTCTAGTTATCTAAGGTGGAGCAGCAGAGGACTCAGTCCCCAGACAAGAACTATGGTAGTCCAGATGTGCATGTTAGTGTCCAGGGAAGATGGAAATTCTCCCATACCTAGAGTATGCCACTCTGCAACCTATGCTGCCTCTTCACTAGATGAAAGTTGGAAAAGAAAATTCACAGCATTCATGGAAAGAGATAATGAAAAATAAGATTCCAAGAAATATACATCAAGTATTTGAGCAAAACCAATTTTAGTCCTCACAATGACAGAAGCAAAAGTGAAGTCACTTCAGAGGGATGTATCTTCACCACAGGCTATGGATGAGTGGCCCTCAATTTGATGAAATACAGAAGTTACTTTTGAAAAAGGTGTGGTTTTAAATTTAAAGTACTACAGTTGTGATACATTTTAGGAGTATCTTAACCAATTTTTCTTGATACTATTTTTTTCTGTGTATAGAGTGACAAATAATAAAATCTATGCTTAAAGAAGCCAAAAAAGAGTTATCTCAACAAACATAAAATAAAAAGAGTGAAAGCAATGTATTGTGTCATACTTTAGTTGGCAACATTTTTGTTTTCATAGTGTCTTAAAATAATAGTATCTTATATTCAAAATTTGCAATCTAAGTATTGGCACACTAAATCAATCGATACACATAAAATGCTAATTTATCATGTCTAAATTGGGTTTAATTCCACAAATGTAAAATTTTTTTAACCTAAACTCAATTAATGTGATTCATCACATTAACAAATTAAGAAAAATAATTCTGTCTCGTGTGTGTGTGTGTGTGTGTGTGTGTGTGTGTGTGTGTGTGATGGGAGGGATTGAATTCAGGGCTCTCACATGCAAAGTAGACATTCTACCACTAAGCTACATCTCCAGCCCAAGAGAAAGAGCATTTAATCTTCTACCTAAATGCAGAAAAAAGTTTTGATAAAATTTAACATTGCAACTAAAAATTATGAGAGTTTCTTTAACCTAAGAGTATTTACAAATAAATAAGTAAACTATTGCAAATAAAATGTATAATACTCTTGAAAGTTTCCCCTTTGATCAGAAATACAACAAATATGTCTACTATCACCACTCCAATTTGACACTGTATGAGGATCCAGCACAGCAAGGCACAAAAAAAGCAAAGGAAGATAAGAATTAATAATTAGTTGCTCAGAAAGGAAGACACAAAACTGTTGTTATTCACACATGCTATATAATTGTCAAGGTTAAAAATCCAAAAATCTAGACAATTTTAAATTTGGAAAATTTAACAGAATTACTGAAATGAAATCAATTTATAGAGATAAATTGTAATACTCCTCTATGCCTCAAATTTATAACAGTATTAAGCAAACTAAATCCCTAACATCAAAGAAGTTTTTGAGATTTTTATGGAGAAAATTATAAGACTGTATTAATAGATATAAAGGAAGACCTAAACTAATGGTGAGATATACCATATTCATTGAGTAGAATACTCAATATTTAAAGATGTAAATTTTCCAAAATTAATTTATAGATTTAATAAAACAACAATTAAAACCTCAATTCATTTTTGTGAGTTATTTACATGTAGAGTGTGCTTGTGATGCTGGGGATTAAACTCAGGGCCTGGCACTTGCTAGGCCAACATTCTACCTCTGTGTTATATCCCCCGCCCTATATTTGTGAATCTAGGCAAACCGAATCTAAAATTTATGTAGAAATACATAGAACCAAGTATAGCCAAGACATTATTAAAAAGAACAAAGTAAATTTGCTTTACCTAAATAGCAAAACTTAGAAAAAATTAATGTAATGAAGAAATGTAAGTATTGGCACAGAAACAAAAAAAGCAGATTAATGAACAGAATAAAGCTCATACATACTATACATGGATTTGAATACTTGGACTTGAATCACTCCATATCATGGTAGAAATTGCAGAGTTTTTCAATGCATGGTGGTTAGCCCACTGAATAAACATATGGATTTAGTTAGTTAGTTAGTTAGTTAGTTAGTTAGTTTGGTACTTGGGATTGAACTCAGAGGTACTTGACCACTGAGCCACATTCCCAGCCCTATTTTGTATTTATTTAGAGACAGGGTCTTAGCACCTCACAGTTGCTGAGAATGGCTTTGTACTCGTGATTCTCCTGTCTTAGCCTCCCAAGCTGCTGAGATTACAGGGGTACATCACCACGCCTGGCCTCACATATGGAAAAAAAGTAAAATTGTGTGCCTACCTCACACCATACACAAAAATCAACTCCAGAAGTAATAAAAACCTAAGCATAATAACAAACTAAAATGCTCTAAGAAGTAAGGAGAATGACTTCATAACTTTGGAATAGGGAATTATTTCATTACTAGGACATGAAGAAAATTAAATATAAGGAAAAAATATTAATAAGTCAGATCATATTAGAAATTTTGCCTGGGCATAGTGACACATCTCTATAATCCCAGCAACTCAGGAGGCTGAGGCAGGAGGATCACAAGATTGAGACCAGTCTGAGCAACTTAGACTTTCTCAAAAAGAAAAGTAAAAGGACTGGCTGGGGATGTAACTTGGTGGTAAAGCACCCCTGGGTTCAATCTTCAGTGTGTGTGCACACACACAAAAGAAAACAAGAACTTTTGTTCATCAAATGCCACCATACAGTGTCAAAATAAAACTACAGAGTAGGCTAAGGCATTTGCAGCACATATAACTAAAAAAGTTTTTATATTCAGAAAATTTAAGCAATTCCTAAAATTCATTGTACAAAGGGGCAAGCTAAATTATACACTCATAAAGGGTCTCCCTCAAGACTGCTTATTAGTTGTAAAGAGAATAGCAGTTACTATATAGGGGAGAAACTAGACAACACCTTAATTGCATGATCAAAATCTGCATCAATGAGAGATGACATATGTGCTTCCAAATGTCATATCTTAAGAGGAGTACAATGTCACATATGTAGTAGTCCAGTAAGTCATAGGTTGCCAGGGCTCTCACCCAGGGTTCCACAGCAGAATTAACTCTTAGAGAAAATGACCTGAGTGACTATTTTCTCAATCCTCCATTCCAGATTCATAAGAGAGAAATTAGTTCATTCTATACATTGGATGTTCCAGATCTTAATTTGCTTGAGAAATCCCAATTGAGAAGAGACATTTTAGGCAAATTCCAATCTAGGCATTTTATTGTAAATAATTAGCCATATTCTTCAAATATGTAATCAAGAATGACAGAGAAATATTGAGGAACTAGGAGCTAGGAAAATCAAATGCTATATGTGATCCTAGATTGGATTCTCTCTTGAAGAATAAATAAATATAAACGATCCGGGTGCTGTGGTTCACGCCTATAATCCTAGCAACTCCAGAGGTTAGGCAGAAGGATTGCAAGTTTGAGGACAGCTTTAGAAATTTAGTGATACCTTGGCTAAAAAGAAAAAGGTTTTGAAAAGACTGGGAATGTAGCTCCATAGTAAAGTACCCCACGTGTTAAATCCCCAGTACAAAGCTACACACACAGCTGGGCGTGGTGGTGCACGCCTGTAATCCCAGCAACTCAGGAGGCTGATGCAGGAGGCTTATGAGTTCCAAGCCAGCTTCAGCAACTTAGCTTGGAACTCATAAGCCTTAACTTATTTTGAGACCCTGTCTCAAAATAAAACATAAAAAGGGCTGGGGATGCAACTCAGTAGTCAAGCAGCCCTGGGTTAAATCCCCAATACAAATAATAATAATAATAATAATAATAATACACACATGCACATGAGAGAAAATATTGGGACAGTTTACAAAATTGGAATATAGACAGTAGATTAGATAAAATACTATATCTATTTTAATTTGTTTTCATTTGATAGCTGAACTGCTGTCATAAAAATAGGATATTGTTCCCAATAAATACGTACTGAAATAGTAAGATAATAAAGAGGTAATGATGTAAGCAGCCTACTCTCAAATAGTTCAGAATATAATGACACAGACTGACACACATATAAAATCAACTATATTATTAAAAAGAAGTACAGTAATGGCATTAGACTCCTCCACTTTACCTATAATAGCAGTAAATATTAGAAAATCAGATAATACCAGATGTTGTGAGGCTGTGGAAAAAGGGGAGCCACATGCCCGGATGCTGAGAGCACAGGCAGCAGAGAAATTCCACAGAGAATACTGACAATACTTAGTAACACATACCTTGATCCATTAAAAATTCAAATATATCACCAGTTCCAATATATCTAAAAGGACTAACTTCTCCAGTTAAAAGACAAGATCAAAAAACAACTCCAATGTCTAATAACAACAAAGTAAAAAATAAATCTAAGTAAAGTTGCTATAATAATGTTGTATAGTAATGAAGGCGAATTAATTACAGCTATGCACATTGATACAGAACAATTTTAAAGACACTTGAGAAAAGCCAGGCACAGTGGCATACAACTTGGGAAGCTGAAGCAGAAGAATCGCCAAGTTCAAAGCCAGACTAAGCAACTTAGTAAGGTCCTAAGCAGCTTACTGAGACCTTGTCTCAAAAAAATGAAAAAAAGGGATGGAGATGTAGCTCAGTAATTAAGCACCCCTGGGTTCAATTACTACTACCAAAAACAAAATAATTAAAATACATAATAATGATAGCCAAATATGTAATAATAATCCAACAGGTAGAAAATTTATCTTAGAATCACTGTCATTTACTGCTTTTAAACACTAATTTCCTACTACCCTTTTTCTTATTCTTTTGTAATTTTATCCTTTTTTATTTATTTATTTGGTACTGGGAAATGAGACCTGAGGAGTTTTACCACTGAGATACACCCCCAGCCCTCTTTTTTTTTTTTTTTTTTTGAGACAGGATCCCACTAAGTTGTTGAGGCTGGCCTCAAATTTGTGATCTTGTTTCCTCAGCCTCCCAGGTTCCTGGGATTGCAGGCATGGGCCACTGGGCCTAGCCTTTATCCTATTTTTTAACAATTGATGAAGAGTATAAAGGTGTTCACTGCACTGCTCTTTAAAATATTCTGTATGTTTGAATCTTTAAAAATAAAAAGTTGAAAGAAAAAAGATAATATTAAATATATTAATCAAAATGAATGTAAAAGCATTAGGCCCTGTGTGAAATGGAAAAAAAGTCACTTAATTATATTCTCAAATATAATTTTCTCAGAATTTTAAAGAAAATTATATCTAGGCTTGAAATAGGGAGATGTTAATTAAATAGTCCATGAATTGCAAAACCATAAAGAAAAACATTGGAAAATGCTGATAAACATGATTATATAAATATGGAAATCTGCTGGGCAGAAAATAATCTCAAGTAAGTTAAAAGACAAGTTGCAAATGGCAACCCAAAAAAAAGAATAAATTGGAGAAATCAGGAAACATGCACTATCTACATGAGAAAAACTTTAAAATATATCGATGGAACATAACAGGAAACACAGATGTATTGATACACCATGTTCTTGATATGAATACTGAACTTCCAAAAGATGGTTAACTCTTCTAAAATGATTATTTCAATAAAAATAAATGCTAATAAAATAAAATAAAAATAAATGCTAATGCTTATTTTTAACAAAATAAGCTAAAATTCATTCAGAGAAAATACAGAAGGCAGAATAGACAGAAATTTTTTTACAAAAAGATGACTGGTCCTACTAGATATGTGTATTGGGAGGGAATGTTATATTTATACACGAATAAACATACAACTCAGTAGAATAGAAGAAGTAGTTCAGAAGTACAGCAAAAAACATTAAGAAATTTTGTGTGCTGGGGATGTGGCTCAAGCGGTAGCGCTCGCCTGGCATGCGTTCGGCCTGGGTTCAATCCTCAGCACCACATACAAAGATGTTATGTCCACCGAAAACTAAAAAAAAAAAAAAAAAAAAAAAACTAAAATTTAAAAAATTCTCTCTCTGTCTCTCTCTCTCTTGAAAAAAAAGAAAAAGAAAGAAATTTGTATATGATTACAGTGGAATTTTAAGTCAGTAGATAAAAAAACAAACTAGAGAGTCACCTGAGTACCAATTGGAAATCTGCTGTGCAGAAAATAATCTCACGTAATAGGGAGGAGGACAGTAAGGTCCTAATTCACTCCTCACATGCTAGTCCAAGATAGAATCCAGATGATTCAGAGGTTTAAATGTAAGAAATAAAGTCATAGAGACTGATAAGAATCAAAAAATATATATACATACATATATGTGTGTGTGTGTGTGTGTGTGTATACAATGGAATTTTTTCTTCATAATTGCAGAGTTAAGGATGGTCTTTCATGTTTTACAAAATCCAGACATTCTTAAAGGAAAATTAATAAGCTTGATAATGTCAAAATTTTAAAAGTACTTCATGGGAAAAATATAGCACAATGACAAACTGGAAAAAAATCCTTAAAATTCATATCAGGGGAAAAGAATAAATTTCATAATTCAATAACAAAAGGAAAAATAGGAAAGAACATCAATAGTTTATATTAAAGTAAATACAGGGACTGGGGTTGTGGCTCTGTGGTAGAGTGCTTGCCTGGCATGTGTGAGGTCGTAGGTTCGATCCTAAGCACCACATATAAATAAACAAATAAAGTAAAAAATTCACTGGAAACTAAAAAACATTTTTAAAAAGTAAATAGAAATCACTCTTCAACACATGGAAAGATGCTTATTCACTCATCACAAGAGAAATGCAAATTAAAACTAAGATAAAATATTTTACCTATTTGGCAAAGGTTAAAAAAAAAGTCACATTTTGGAGATGCTATAAGGAAGCAGTACTCTCAAACATGACTGGGGAACATTACATAGAGGGCAATTTAGCATCATCCAAGTAGTATACATCTTTAATTCTAGGAATATATCTATGCAAAAGGATATATTTTCAATACAAGATTATTAATTACATAACTTTTTCTAATAACAAATCACTGCAAACAAACCAAATGTCCCCAAAAGGATACTAGTAAAATAAATTGCAGTGCAATTTTTTTTTATATATTGGGGTCTCACTATGTTATCCAAGCTGGTCTCGAACTCCATTTATAAACTCAAGCAATCTTCTGCCTCAGCCTCCTGAGTAGCTGGTACCACAGATGTGACTCCTGCACTTGGCTCTAATGACTCTATGCAGCCACAAAAACAAGAAGTTACATACTGGTATATAAAAGATTATTTTTTTAAGTAAAGCAAAGTTGAAAACTATGTGCATAGATTACAACTATTTGGAAATATGTTTGGATATGCAGAGACTCTCTCTAGACGTATATGCACAAGGAAAACAACATATATTCATAGGTTGCTTCCTGAAAGGAGCAAGTGCCTGGGGAACAGGGTTGGGATGACAGGGATACTTTTTAAAACTGATGCCATGTGAATGTTATTAAAATAATATTTAATTTGAATATACATTTATGTTCAGATTAAATGTTATGCAAGGTTCTAGAATAAAGAAAAATCACGAATGGAAAATATGTTCAGAACATTATACAAAGGGATTATTGTTCAAATACATAAAGAATTACCATAAATCAATTAAAAATGGCATACCACCAGTAGAAAATTATATGCAAAAGAATTTAACCCATTTATTTCATTATAGAAGATGCATAATATATCAACTAAACAGTGACAACATGTTCCATCTCACTAGTAATCATGAAAACGAAAATTAAACCAAGAAATGTCTTTTATTCATCACATTAGCACAAATTTTTCATTTATGTGGAAAATAAATACATTCATATTCTTTTGGTGAGAGTAAAAATTCATACAGTTGCTTGGAAGCAACTAAAAAATGGAGACATGGAAGTAACTAAAAGAGTTTTAAAAACACACATCAGCTTTTTTTTGGGGGGGGTACTGAAGATTGAACTAGGGGTGTTCTACCACTGAGGTACATCCCCAGTCATTTTTTATTCTTTTATTTAGAGACAAGCTCTCATTAAATTGCTGATAATCTCACTAAATTGCTGAGGCTGGCCTTAAATTTTTAATCCTCCTGCCTCAGCCTCCCAAGTTGTTAGGATTACAGGAATGCCCCACAGTGCCTGGCTACATGAACATTTTGAATGAGAATAATCTTTACTCATCAATTCCACAATTAGGAATTCATTCTATGGACATAATTCAATACCCAAACAAAACAGTATAAGCTAAATTTTTTATTGTTGTTTCAATCATTGTACAATATTTAACTATAATTACCTATATGTGAGATTTTTAGTAACTTTGACTTCCTTCTTAATGCTATTTTGTTTGAAATTTCACAATAAGCAAGTTCCATTTTCTACAGAAAACAATAAGCTGCTTTCATTTATTAAGACAATTACAGCACAGACATATACACCAAATGTAATAAATTCAATAGAATTCCAGATAAGTGCTTCATCAATTAATAAAATTTATTGAATACAATTGGTAGACATAGTTCTAAGCATGGAGAACAAACACACACAGATGCCCTCCAGACAATTATGTATTCTCATTAGGAAAAATATATATATATAAACTAAATAATAAGTAAGAAAGTTCAATTGTTAAAGAAAATAAAATTAAGTGATATGATAGAGGGTGGGAGTGGAATACTGCCTTATCTACAGTGCTTAGAAAAGGTATCTCTTGGGATCCTCATTTTTATTACTTCAAATGTCATATAAAGATGAGTGTTAATCCCCAGCACTGCAAAAGAAAAGAAAAAAGATGGGGAGGGGGTGTTTCAAGTAAAAGGAATATCGGGGTAAAAGTCTTAGGAAGAATAAGCTTAGAATGTTGGGAGGCGAGATGAGGCCCAGTGACCCAAGCACAGAGAATAAGGGAAGAAATGGAGAGAGACTATGTCCTGAGACAGGCAAGAGCCGACCATGCAGACCTCAGGTTAGAGTCCATATTTTATTCTGGTCACAGATGTAAACTGTGTTACTCAGTTTTTCATCCCTGTGACCAAAAGACCTGACAAGAACAATTTAAAGAAGGAAAAATTTATTTTGGCTCATGGTGTCAGAGATTCAGTCTGTGGTTGGTCCACTTCATATCTCTGGGCCTGAATGAGGCCGAATATATGACAGAAGAATGATGGTCAGTTCATGACAGCCAGGAAGCAGAGAGCACTTGGGTGCAAGGAGCCAGGGATACTATAATCCCCAAGGGCATGCCCCAGGGACCTACCTCCTCCAGCCACATCCTACCTGCCTACAGTTACCACTCATTTTTATCTACTCAGATTATTAATCCATCAAATTAGGTTACAGCTCTCATGATCGAATCTTTCACCTCTGAACATTCCTGCATTGTCTCACACCTGAGCTTTCTGGATGACACCTTATATCCAAACCACAGCAGAAGCCATTACAAGGTTTATGTTAGTGAGCTAAAGGATGGTATTTTCACTTTGGAAATATACCTCTTCATTTGCTATTAAATAATGGATAGCATAAAGGTGAAGATGTCTCTGACATCTCTAGTTTAACCAACAGTTGCTGAATTGAACTAAAATTGTAGCAGAGGTGATGGTAAAAAGGGGTTAGATTCAAAAATCTATTTCAAAGTCAATGCTATTGAGAAGATAAAGAGAGGAATTAAGAACAACTACCTAGTTTGGGGTGCAAACAATTGATAGATGATGGGACCATTTACTGTAATGGCAAAGCCACAGAGAAAATGAAAGTTGGAGTGGAATAAAATGCATAGTTCTCTTTTGGACACAATGAGTTTGAGACACCCAAGAGGAAATGTGTTTGCTATATGAGCCTATAGCATAGGGATGAAGTCCTGGCTGAAATTAATAATAAAATGTGAGAGTTGTCTTGAGTATTCATGGTATTTAAAGCCAATGGACTGGATGGAATTATTTAAGCAGAGAATTGAGATAAGAAGATAAGAGGGCTGTATTCAGAGCCCTGAACACTCCAATATGTGGAAGTCTGGTAAAGAAGGACTAGCCACCAAGTGAGTAGGAAAATAGCAAGAGACTACAAAGGAAGTCTTTTTCAAAAACATGGGAATGAGCAACAGTATCAAGTATTAATGGGAAATGGAGTAAAATAAGCCTAGAGAATAGACCATATGTGTCGGCAGAATACATATAATCATGGCTGTATCACTAATTGCCTGAATACTCTCGCTTGGGGATAAGCGAGGTGTCATCTAATTTCTCTTTGATACAATATTAAGAAGAATGAGGGTGGGGCATAGGGAAGAATAGAGAACTTTGGTCTGTGTAGAGGGGAATAAGGGGAGGGATGAGGTTGTAGGGATGGGAAGGACAGTAAAAAAGACAGACACTATTTCCCTATATCATGTATGATTACACTATGGAGTGACCCTAAACCATGTACCACCAGAGGAATGAGAAGCTCTGCTCCATTTGTGTACTGTGCGACCTAATGCATTGTAAGTAAATTAAATACAGTAAAGTAATACTGTAAAATACTGTATTTAAATAAATATAGTAAAATAAATAAATTAATTTTAAAAAATAAATGTAGTAAAAAATAAAAAGGTAAGTTAATTGATTAATTAAAGGTGTAGAGTCCAGCTGAATGAAGCATCCCTTGTAATCCCAGGGACTTTTATTTTTTTTGCAGGGGGTGGGGGGGGGGGCTGAGGCAAGGGGACCAAAAGTTTGAGGCCAGTCTGGGCATTTTGAGCAAGACTCTTATCTCAAAAGAGAAGAATGAAATGGGTTGAGGATGTATTAATGGTAGAGTGCCCCTGGGCTCAATCCCTAGTACCAAATTAATAATAACAATAATGAGGTGGTAGTGGTGGTAAGAACAAATCAGAAAGGTACAGACAGAAATTGTTATTGAGATAGGTCATGAAGCCTGGTGCAGTGGCGCATGCCTGTAATCCCCGTGACTCAGGAGGCTGAGACAGGAGGATGGAAAGTTCGAGGACAGCCTCAGCAAGTTAGTGAGGCCCTAAACAACTTAGTGAGACACTGTCTCAAAATTAAAAAAATAAATAAATAAATAAGAAAGGGGTGTGGATGTGGCTTAATGGTAAAGCACCCCTGGGTTCAATTCCTAGTACTCCACCCCCCAAAAAAAGACAATGAAAGATGAGAAAGTGGCTATAAGGAGTTTGGGCAATAACTAGGAAGGTATTTTTTTGTTACTGTATTTAAGGTAGATGTTAGGATACAACTGCAATAAATCTATAGTGGAACAGTAATTGACATCACCCTCAAAGCTTCTTGGAAAAAAAAGAAGGGAGAGAGGAAGAAAGGAAACAAATTTTGTGGTTAATTCATTTAAATTGGTGCTATTAATAACCCCTGAAAAATTTCTGATTATTGTTTCTGTTCTGTTTGTTTGGGTTTTGTTGTTATTGTTTATTTGTTTGCTTTTTTTAGCTATTGTTGAACTTAGATCAGTTAGCAAGCATTTTTTTCCCTAATGGTACCTCATAGTCAAAGATTGTTATTAATGAAGATTGCCATCACTGTGTCTATTTGTGATTATAAGACATTCTGGTCACATAAATTTTATTTTCATTTAGCTAATCTGTAACCATTCCTTAGGACTCCCGTGGTGTGTAGCTGCTGTTCCTCTGATTTGCAAGCCATTCGCTAAGCCAACATAGCCTACGTGACACTGTTATTTATCAGAAATAAATATCAGTGGCTTGGCTTTTTAACTCCCCGCCTTTTTCCGTTGTTGTTCTTCTACTATTGGTGCCACTTAAAAGGCTTATGTTACTATTGTTATCATCTAACTAGCCATATATTTAACGACTCCACGCTGTGAATACAGATATCCAGGTTCAATGCTGGTAGCACGCCTGCACTTAAGAACTTTATTATGGCTGTTCAGATATGCCATCTAGTAATAGGTGTGGTTAAGTGATGTTGCTGACAGTAGTAATAGCAAAGTCAAGTCTCAACACCATGGTAGAGTTTGAGCTGCAGGCTACGCTGTTTGCCTGATTTTATGCCATTACAATAATATTCGAATTAAAGTCTTTTGAGAACAAAGAGAAACTCATAAAATGTTAAATGTAATACTTTTATTTTTTCTTTAACAAACATCTATGGAATGTCTCCTTCGCATAAAGTCCTAGTGGAGACAGACATATAATTAAGCAATTTCCATAAAATGAAAAAGATGTTCTTTTAGGCAAGTTCTGGGAGTACAACAGAGAGGACCCTTGTAGCAGGTCTTTTCATGTATTGATATTGAAGTCCCATAGGATGTCATCATTGGTGGAGTTCAAGGCAAAGTCTTTCTGAAATCAGCTATTGAGCAACTAAACTAGATAAATCCTCAAATATTTATAATTCTGTTGCCATTTGAATATGAATGCATTCATCCTGAACTGCCCCAACCTAGAAATAGATGAAATGGCTGCTTTCAGGCTCACTGTTATAGTCTATTTTCTGTTGCTATAACAAAATACTTGAGGCTGGATACTTTATAAAAGAAGGAGGTTTGTGATGGCTTACAGTTGTGGAGGCAGGAAAGTTCAAGAAGATGGCATCTTTCCTCCTTCTAGTGAGACTTCATGGCGGTTCAACTCGTGGACAAAAAGAGGAAGTAGGCATGTGCAAAACAGCATGTGTGTGAGAGGAGACTGAGGAGAGATACCAGGCTCACTTTATATCAACCCATTCTGGAGGTAACCAATCCAGTCTTGCAACAGTGAGAACTGACTCCCACAAAAAAAGCATGAATTCCTCTTAAAGGTCCAATACCTCTCAACACTATTATACTGGGGACCAAGCGTGAGTTTTGGTAGATACAAACCATCCTGAAACCATAGCACTCACTAATGCTGAAATGCCCCCAAACAGTTCATATAGTTTGTTCATCCTTTACATCTGAGTATGAGTGTGTCAGATCCTGTCCAGAGAGACTTTTTTTTTTTTTTTTTGTACCAGGGATTGAACTCAGGGTCACTTGACCACTGAGCCACATCCTCAGCCCATTTTTGTATTTTATTTAGAGACAGGGTCTCACTGAGTTTTTTAGCACCTTGCCTTTGCTGAGGTTAGATTTGAACTCGTGATCCTCCTGTCTCAGCCTCCCAAGCCACTGGGATTACAGGTGTGTGGCCAGAGAGAACTATTTTATGAGAAAGAAAAGAACATATTTTCAGAAGAAAATGTGTTAAGAGAAAAAGGAACTTTAAAAGAGAGAAGACAGAAAACACTCAAGACAAATACTCACTATTCACAACTGAGCCTGAAACAGGTGATGGGTGTGTTGCCAAATTCACAAATACATTAGGGAGTCCCACCTGTGCTGGTCTGATTGGCTAAACTGCTCTGCTTCTGACTGAATCTGAACTCTAGGTGGCTTGCTTGAGGTCTGTCCTTTGCTTCACTTTTACTCTAGATGGCAGTAGCAGAACAAAATAGAGGAGAAAAATCTGTTTTCAATGAAATGTAACCTTCTGTGTCTATCAAGTAAAAAAGATCTCAGAATGTCGTTTAAAATAAACTATGCCTTTTAAATTTTTACTTTCGGTGTGGACGTACTTCAATAAAATTTAAAATAATATTAAAAATTTCAAAAATAAATAGTTAAAAATCAATGTATACCAGAGCTGGAGACATAGCTCAGTGGCAGAGAGATTGCCTAGAGAAGACCCTGAGTTCAATCCGTAAGTATCACAAAAAAAAAACAATGTTCAGATGTCCTCACAACTGTTCAACTTGTCAGCCCACTGCTAATATGTTAATTATAGAGAATTTTTATAATAATAATAATATCTCTTGAAAGACTCACTGTTTTTATCTACAAGTTTACATTTGAAAGCTGAGATGTCAAAATTGAATATCAAATATACTTCTGGAATTGATGAAGACTCATCCGATAAAGGGTCAAGTAATGAGATGGAGAACACAAATTCTCTGACTCCACATATTAGAAAAACAAAATATTTCTCTAATAAATTCAAGTTTTGAAAAAATGTTTCAGATAAAGACATACATGAAACTTACTTTTATAATACTAAAATCATAGTTATAAGTCATTTTATTTTCTTGAGAATGAATGGTTTATTATTGTTTTATTATTTTATCATTTTACTTTTGAACTTTTTTTATTTGTTCTTTTTAGTTACACTTGATAGTAGAATGTATTTTGACATATTATACATACATGGAGTCTAACTTCCCATTCACTGGTCATGTATTCATATATGAACATAGTAAAGTTATGTATGATTTATTCTACTGTCTTTCCCATTCCCATAACCTCTCCCTTCCCCCTATTCACTCCTGTCACCCCATTGTGCCTCCACTCCTTCCTCCTCTCCACCCACACCACCTCCAGCCTTCTGTGAGTCAGCATCTGCATATCAGAGAGAACACTTGGCCTTTGGGTTTTGGGATTTGGCTTATTTCACAAAGCGGTATTTTATTATATAATGATATTTTCTGACATCACTCTCAATTGAGAGAATTTATGATACCAGAATAGAAATGGAGAAGTAGATGAAATTGGAGAACAATGGAAACATTAAAAAAGAGAGAGAGAGAGAGAGAGAGAGAGAGAGAGAGAGAGAGAGAGAGAGACCGGAAGAGAAGTCAAGAGATTAAAAGAAGGGCAAGAGTTGTCCGAATTTTCATAAAGGGGCTTCCAGAAACCATGGTTTACTTAACTTGACATTACATCCTCACACAATTCTAGGCTGGGTTTGTTTGTTTTTAATTATTTATTTTTAGTTTGTTCTAATTAGTTATACATGACAGTAGGAGGCATTTTGACACATTGTGCACAGGTGGAGCACAACTTCTCTTTCCTCTGGCTGAACATGATGTACAGTCACACAGGTAGTGTAGTCATACCTGTAGGATAATGATGTTCATCTCACTCCTCCACCCTTCCCATGTTTGTTTGTTTTTCTGTGGTGCTAAGGATTGAACCCAGGGCAAGTTGGCAAACTCTCCATTGCTGAGCCACATCCCCAGCCCTCTAGGCTGGTTTAAACAGTGGATTCCCAAGGGCTTAGAAAATGCAGTCATCCAGGTTTTGTGTCCTATGGCTGTAGAGGGTATAATTCCCACCTCTGTATTCATAGATGAATTCATTAAGATAATTTTCCTACATAGTGCATTGAGTATCTTAGAGAAGGATGATCTTTTTCTGCTTTAAACAAAGGTACTATTTGGACTAATAGTGGTTCTGTTATCATGAGTCAGAATGGCTTTATTAAGTTAAAGCCCCAACAAACTAACCCTTTCTTTTTTGTGCCAGAATTACTGGCTTGGTAAGTCAGAATTAATTAATCAGAGTCCTTAGATTACCAATGTTCAATCAGTTATTTAATTGGATTGATGGAGAGGCAGCACAGAATAGTATCAAGGACCCAGTGTTGAGAACCCAAGTTTAGTTGTCTCTGAAGCTCTGCCATTTACTCATAGACCCTGCTGATGGCCGTGTGAATTGGAAGGCAGTCAGGCAACATGTAATTGGTATTTCTTATTCCCTTTGATCTAATCATTGCATTTGAGAAATATATCATGATGGAGAAATCAGAAAGGTGGAAAAAGATTTGTGTATGCACAAGGAAGCTCATCATTATGTGGTTTACAATAGTGAACAAACCCAAACCGGAAAATGGGAATGGTTACATAAATAACAAGATAAAGATTCAGCAATTGAATTACTATTTGTCAGGAGTTTATTACTTGCCATGTATTTTGCTGGGTACTAGAGATTCAGCATGGAGCCTGAGAGATACAGAAACTGACTTTCCTATAGTGAGAATTCAATGTCAAGTTTAAAAAAAAGAAAGAAAGAAAGAAAGAAATCAACCCCCAAACAGTATATACTATCTACTATATAAATTACATATGTATATATATGTGTGTGTGTGTGTGTATATATATATATATATATACATATATATATATATATATATATATAAAGAAAATACTAGAGGAAAATACATCAAAAATGCTTATAATCACCTTCTTTGTTATAATAATTATTTTGTACTTTCTGTATTTTCTATAATGAGTATGTTACTGTTAAAATTTTTTTAATTATACAAAATGATATTATAGCAAAGATGGGGTAAGATAAAAAGAGAATGTTATCTAATAATGTACCAAAAGTCAAGATCACTTCATGGTACAAAAATCCCTGGAGATATAAAGACAAATTACGAATTACTCTTTTGTGTGTTTTGATATCTATCACCGTGTCCTTTGCAAAGCCATCTTTCTCCTCAGCTTTGGGAAGATCTGTTTTTATGCAAGGAAGGAATGCAGGCAGCTCATACCACCCAGGTGACACAAGGGGGTGCACAGGCCCTGCTTCCATACGCTTCTTTGTCTTCCTGGAAGAAGAAAATGCTATTTGCTTTCGTGACCAGTTAAAATGTTTTAATAGGCTTATGTATACAATCTACAGCGTGTTTCCCACCTGAGGGGTCTCTGAGAGCATGGTCCTCCATACAAAAAAAAAACCTCTGCTTCCCCACGTTTATTTCACAAGAAAAAAATATTGCAGGATGGTTTTTATTTTTTTTTAAACACATTCATATTTATTCTTGAGAGCTGCCCTTTTTTTAAGCATGCGGACAGAACGAGAATCTATGGCAGGTTATCAAAGTATTTTATAAACAATATACATGAATGTATAAGGTGTCACTATAAAATGCCACCCAAGTATTATGGGCATGTTTAATGTTCTAAGTTTTTATAGTAGCAGGAAGTGAAAAAAATATGACTGGACACTCAGGAAACAAAATAAATATTAGGAAGTAGGAAAATAAAAGAAAATTCTAGGTAAAAAATAATAGAGAAGTAAGAAACAATCGTCATTAATAGTTTCTTTAGAAAATGAAAGAATGACAGTTCTTCAAACCATGATTCATTCTTCATTCCACAAAGAGACCAGGAACAGATTAGCATGCCATTGAACAGGGAGGAAGACATGACGTCTAATAAACATATGTTTTTAATTTAAGCAAAAAATAATTTATTCTTGTGACTCTAGACTAATATATTTGATTACCTCCCCCTGGGCAAAAGATGTCTCATTCCAAAAGATAGACTGCTCCCAAATTGATGTAAATGGAATTAGAGTTCATGAATAAAACAACTTGCTGAAATAGCAAAAGTCAGAAGCCCTCTCCACTAAAACATTCTGAGTGGCTCTTTAAAGCACAATTAGCAAGACTAGAAAATGCCTAAATGGCCAAGAATAGGGATTGTTAAACAAATTATGGCACATAAGTAAATTAGAAAATAACTATTTAAAATGGTATTGACATGAAAAGACATTTAAAAGCAATTTATACAATGATATGTACAATATAGTCTAATTTTTATTTAAATATAAGCATAAATAGAAAAACCTGGAAAGATATGTGTCAAAACAGTAATAGTCATTATCCTTGAGAGGTGAGTGACTGGGTATTTGTTTTAGTGTCTTCTTTTTTTTTTTTTTTTTTTTGAGAGAGAGAGAGAGAGAGAATTTTTAATATTTACTGTTTAGTTTTCGGCAGACACAACATCTTTATTTTATTTGTATGTGGTGCTGAGGATCGAACCCAGCACCGCTTGCATGCCAGGCAAACGCACTACCGCTTGAGCCACATCCCCAGCCCAATGTGTCTTCTTTATGTATAGCTATAGTTCATCATTTTGTCTACAATGAATAAATATTTTTTAAAACAAAATAAAAAATAAGGACTCTCAAATAAAAGTCAGTACCTTTGTTAATTTAATAGATACATAAGTCTTTACAAACCACCAGAGATATGGTGACGATATAACCATTTGCCAAAAATAGTTCCACTTTTGACTTCTGTTCCACTATTAATAGTGTCCCTTTCACTCTCAAAAGTTTGAATGAGCCAAGTGTGAGGATGTGTGCCTGTAATTTCAACAAGACTCAGGAGCCTAAGGCAGGAGGATCACAAGTCCAAGGGCAGCCTCAGCAACATCCTAAGCAATTTAGCAACTTGTCTCCAAATTAAAAATGAAAGGGTTGGAGATGTGGATTGGTACTGGGTTAAATGCCCCTGGGTTCAATCTTCCGAAACAAACAAACAAAAGTTTGAATGATAAGTCACCCTATAGGTGAATTTTTAAAAGTTTTCCCAAGAAGTTAGCAAGCCTCACAGCTATTCCCCTTTATATGTACTGCCTGCCTCCAATCCAAAGGATCCTGATCATTTTCTCTATAAATGTGCCAAGAGGTAAAACTGGTGCAGAAATTCTGAGGACGGTATCCAGGTCACTGTGGGGCCAGGGTACATCCCAAGATCCACTTGAATCATAGTCAAGACAGAAAATAGTTGACCCTTTGGCTGGACTGCCCATAAGGACTGATTTATGCATAAAGCATCAGGAACAGTGACATGACACCCTACCTCCACACCACCTTCTAACATGTCTTTTGGGACAAAATCCTGGCACTTCTAGGATGGACATTAGTTTTCAAAGTACCACTCACTATTTCTGTACAATAAACAACCTACTGCTTTGGTTAAATTCTTTGTATTAGAAGTTTAGAAAGAAAGATAAAAAGATTCCAATAGCAAGTAAAAATGGAAAAAAGAAAATTCTTCCTCTCTGCAATGCTGGGAATGGAACCCAGGGCCTTGGTAGGTTCAGCTCTACCACTGAGCCAAACCCCCAGTCCATCATTGAAGGTTTTTACAATTAACTTAAGGGTGTCTTTGCAGACAAAGAGCACAGAACCTGACCAGGCCCCACAGTCGAGCAGAGCCATAGTGGAAAGCCTGGGCAGCTCTTCCTCTCTTTCTCTTCCCTACCCCCCTCTCCCTCTCCCTATGGATGGCATGGTTTCTTGTCTTTGCTTAATGGGGCACATTTGTATCATTCTTCTCACTCTGCAGATGTGCTTATTCTCCTTCTTCATACCCAGAGTCAAAGATGGCCACCCTAAGTGCCACTACATGTCCTCTCGGGTCCAGCTCCAGCAGCAATTAATCGGTACTAGCCCCTCTTGGCCCTAATCACCAAGGGACAGACTCTCGTTGATTCAGTACAATGAAGGAATTGGTTCCTCCTGAGTAAATTGTCCACCATTAACTAATTATGGCCAGAAAGGAGTAGATAACAGTACTAAAACGGCTGACCCATGTGGATTAGGGAAAAGGAAAGAAAGTCTAAGCAGACATCTCCCCAGGAATCTGTTAGTTTTTCCCTCCTTCTGAAAACTTGGCAAGTTCCTTTTTCTTCAGTGACATACTCTGACAACACAGGGAAAAAATTGAAGACACTCTTGCCTACACATCACAAGCATTGTGTCTAAACTTCCAATGAAATCTCATAGTTTTCTCCATAATTGCCTCATAGTTTTTTTCCCCTTTCTTTTATTTTTTGAGGTACTGGGGATTGAACCCAGGGCCTTGCACATGCTAACCAAGTGCTCTAACCACTGAGCAACATCCCCAGCCATTTTTATTGAGACCAGGTCTTGGTTAAGTTGCTCAGGCTGGCTTCAAACTTGAGATCCTCCTACGGCCTCCTGAATAGCTGGGATACAGGCATGTGCCACTGCACGTGGCCCTGCTGCATATTTTCTTAATTCTGTTGCAAACTTTAGAGGAAACTAGGACCATAAGTCCCCATCAATTTTCTTCTGTACCTTAAATCCTATAATAAGGGATCATGAGGAAGTCACAGTTCACCTATTTGAAGAGTGAAACCTTTTCAATTTTGCTTTTTTAAAATCCATTCACTCATAACATTTATTGCATTGCTATCATATGTCAGGACCTGTGCTTAGCGCTGTGGCAGAGATAAAACACGGTCTTTATTTACAGGGATTCACATGTACCTAGAAAATCAGCCATATTAAAAAAATCACTTTGTTACAATATGATATGACCTACAACAGAAATACATATAAAGTGCACATGGTGAAGAGAAAATGGGTCTAACTCATCCTTGAAGAAATTTTAAAAGACACGGAAAAGAAGATTGTGTATTTCATGTGGAGGCTGAAAGACAACCTTTCCCAATGGAGATGAAGGGGAAGATTGCAAGTTAAAATATCAATAATAATAGTTACCCATACACTTAGCATTTACTACTTATAGACACTCTGCCACATGCTGGGCATGGAGTATCTTGTTTAAATCTTGCAAACCAGGGGCTGGGGATGTGGCTCAAGCGGTAGCGCGCTCACCTGGCATGCCTGTGGCCCAGGTTCGATCCTCAGCACCACATACAAACAAAGATGTTGTGTCCACCGAAAACTAAAAATAAATAAATAAATATTTTTAAAAAAATAATAAATCTTGCAAACCAGCTGGTCTTCCTGTCACTGCACTCTCCATGGGTATCTCAGGGTCATTTAGTCATTTAGAATAAAATATCCTCAGGAGGACAGAACTATGAGTACATAGGAATTTCAGTAAATGCCAACTGATGAACTGAAAACCCTCCTTGTAAATGTGCATGTGAGGAAACAAGAACCCCTATTCACTGCTGGTGGGAATAACTCCCTGGAAGACAATTGTCAACATGTATCAAAACTCCCTCCAGGACATTTGCCTTAAGGAAAGAATTGAAAATTTAGGCAAAGTTACTGAGATGTTCCTCTCAGTATTGTTCATAGTGACAATTTAAAACATAAAAAAAATGTTGTCATAAAAATGCTGTGGTAGAAGTGTATGAATGGACATGACAATTTTTTTAAAAATCAACATATAAGCAGAATAGTTTCAACTATTTTGTATGTATATATATATATATAAATACATTTATGTGTATTTAAGATGTACAAAATTTTAAGTGTGTATATAAAACTTCAAATGTGTTTATACAGTATATGTTTGTGGATATGATTTACTTTATGTATGTATATATATATATATATACAGATGCTTACAAAGTTAAATTTATATCCCAGTAAATTCATCATAAATTGAAAATATCACAAGTGGAAAATGCATGTAGTAGACCTAGCCTGCTGACATCATAGCCAAGCAACACAGTACCCAGAAACATATCCACTGCTTCCCCTGGTGATTTTGAGGCCAAGAGCTACAACTCTTTGCTGCTGCCCTGCATCACACAAGAGACATCATACCACATAATACTAGCCTGAGAAAAGATCAAAATTCAAAGTACAGGGATGCTGGGGTTGTGGCTCAGCGGTAGAGCGTCGCCTCGCACATGTGAGACCCTGGCTTCGATCCTCAGCACCACATAAAAATAAATAAGTGAAATAAAGGTATTGTGCCCAATTACAACTAAAATAATAATAATGAATGTTTTAAAGTTCAAAGTATGGCTTAAACTCAATATATATTGCATTCCCACCATTATAAAGTTGAAAAACTAAGTTGAACCATCATTAGTATATGAAACTAGAAAGATGAGATGGGTGTAGTGGTGCATACCTATAATCCCAGCATCTTCAGAGACCAAGGCAGGAGGATTACAAGGTCAAAACCAGCCTCAGCAACTGAGCAACCCTATTTAAAATTTTTTTTTTAAAAAAGTGCTGGGGATGTGGTTATAAAAAAAAAAAATTGCTGGGGATGTGGTTCAGTGGTTAAGAGGCTCTGGGTTCAATCTCTGTACCCAACAGCAACAACAAAGAAAAAAAACTAGAAAGATACATTAAAGCTTATCAGTGATTTTTTTCTTTCTTTTTTTTTAAGACAGAGAGAATTTTTTAATATTTATTTTTTAGTTTTTCGGCGGACACAGCATCTTTGTTTGTATGTGCTGAGAATCGAAACCCAGGCCGCACGCATGCCAGGCAAGCGTGCTACTGCTTGAGCCACATCCCCAGCCCTTATCAGTTATTTCTCTGGTCAAGAATTGGGGAGTTAGATAATCTTTATTTTGGTTTATCTCTATTTACAAAAAGTTTTTACAATAAAATCACATTAGAAATGTAAATAAAACAAAAATGAGAGTTTACAATGTCATTTATTGATAGTAACTAATAATCTAATAATTTGTTTAAAGTTACCAAGACAGAGAACAAGGTATGCCTCACACTCAACATAAAATCATTAGTTACTTCTTTACATAAAAACAGAAACTCTGAATCCTGTGGCAAATTTTTGCATCTTTTGAACAATATTTTCATAGAGATTATTTACATATCCAAATTATGTTCTATTCCAATGAAGCTGAAGAATCCAAAAGGAGGTGTACTCAGTCTGCTACTTAGCAGTAATTGCAGTTTGGGTAAGTCACTTCATTTCCCTGACTTTTGGACTGATTATCTATGAAAGAAAGAAACGGGGGGAGTAGGGATAAAGAGAAAGAAAAGTAAAAAAGAAATAATCTTACCAGTTTTTGTACAGATGAAAAGAATATACCATACATACTTTATAAAACTTTCTACAGCAGGTGGTTGGAATTTTAACTAATACCAGATGAAGTCCTTCAGTTCTCTGAGAATCTTCTCATTTTTCCTAGAGCTTTACAGACAAATTATTCTCTGTTTTTCAATCATTACAAAACTTGTGAGACATTACCAACCTAGGAAAATTGCTTTGCTCTCATTAAGGGGTTGGACCACGGCTCCTATGGTTTTAGAGATCCACCTTAAAGAAGGAATTTCACGTTGCTACTTGAAATCTTTTGAGAGACTGATTCAAGCTTCTGAATACATTTAATTGCCCCCGTACAGAAAGCTGCTAAGCCTGACAGAATAGTCAATAATAATACTCACGCTCATTTTAACTCTGGTCTTTCTGTAATCATGTGCCCAAGGATCCAAAACTAAAGTCTTTCTGCTCCCTAGAGTGGTCAAAAAAGTCAGTTATTTTAGTCACTGAAATACCTTTTCAGTCTAGCTCCTTATGCCCTCCTTAATATAGAAACCACTTTTAAACCTGCTGACGATGAGATTTTATTTAACCCCCATTTCATCTGTTGAGTTCTGTCTCTGTCTCAAACAGCTTCATAAGACACCTGTTTCCTGTACATTATTAGAAGCCACAATTTACAACAGTCGTCTTCAGTTATAAAAAATCATTTTCTTTTAAATAAAATTCTTTTCTACTTTTCACGGGCATAGGCCTTCCCTCAGGTCAGCTTTTGACAAATACTCATAAAATCATTATTAGCAAAACTGGTAAGCATATTCACTTGGAAAGACCCATAAGATCCTAATTTTGGAATCTTGATCTTTTGGCATCTCTGAATTTGAAAGATGATCTGAGAGGTGAGCTTATAACAGTGTGTTCTAATCTTCTCTGGGTCTATGACACCATCATGAATGTACAAGGACACACTACGGGGTGCCCCCCTTTCCCACCCTGCCCGTCATCCACCAGCCCAGCCAATAGTTTCAATATCTCTTATTTGCTATCCTTAACACAGAGTGGACAAGAATAGCAACTGCAAAGGGGATCTGGACTCAAGTGTCTTTGTCTATTAAACTGTACTCCAATAGTCACAGCATTCACTATTTTTATTCTAATTACTTATTATAAATTATTGTATTTGCTGGGCACGGCAGCACACACCTGTAATTCCAGTGGCACGGGAGGCTGAGAAGGGAGGCTTGTGGGTTCAAAGCCAGCTTCAACAACAGTGAGGCCCTAAGCAACTCAGTGAGACCCTGTCTCTAAATAAAAAACAAAAAAGGGCTGGGGATGTGGCTCAGTTGTTGAGTGCCCTTGGGTTCAATCCCTGATACCCCCAAAATAGATAAATAAATAATAAATTGTTGTATTTGGGGCTGGGGTTGTGGCTCAGTAGCAGGGTGTTTGCCTCGCATGCATGGGGCACTGGGTTCAATCCTCAGGATCACATAAATTAAAAAATAAAAATAAATAAAAGATATTTTGTCCATCTACAACTAAAAATTTTTTTAAAAAAGCTTGTTGTATTTGCTTCCCCTTTAGACAATACATTCTGCCATTGTTTTCCCATTATCTAAGATAGTGCTCACTACAAAGTAGGTGCCAAGTAATCATTTATTAAATGAATGAATTCTTTCTATTATGGTTCCCATTTTCATCAACAAAATTAATCAGTCAAAAGAAGGTGGTAAAGAGGGTGGCTGTATGAATCAACCCCAGAAAACACAGTTCACCAGTGCTAGGCAAAGTTTGGGCTCTAGAATGTGAATAAAGACCCAGGTCACATGCAGTAAATATTTCCAAAACAACAAATGAGTGATATTCTAGTAAAATGTTAAAATGCATTATGCTGGATCGATGTCAAGGAATCCGTCACACTCCTCTTATTTTAAATCCAAACAGGGGTTCCTGCCTTTGTTATCAACAATCTTACCTTAAGTGGGCTTCCAGAACCTCATAATAATAGCCAAGGTACATCGAACACATGAAAGGTAAACTCTCCCAGGCAATTTATTCTCTTTATGTAAATATGATAATAGTGTAAGACATAGATAATTATTATACCCATTTTTACAAATTTGAAAATAAAACACCTATAAATCTAATAAATTGTCCAAGCTTCCATAACATATTAATAAATACAACCAGAATTCAAATTCTTTTCTATTCAAATCCAGAGCCCAAGGTCTTACCTACAAACTCTACCTTTACCATTTAAAATTCAAGATTGGGACTGGGGCTGGGGCTCAGCGGTAGCACATGGCCTGGCATGAGGCCCTGGGTTCGATTCTCAGCACTGTATGTAAATAAATAAAACAAAGGTTTATCAACAACTAAAAATAAATAAATAAATAAATAAATAAATAAATAAAATTCAAGATTACTGGGCTTATTTTGGTTTAATTCTGTTATACTTACAGAACATACTTTGTATGATTTCCATTTCTAAGAATTTGCTGAGTTTTATTTTATGACCCAAGATATTATCTTGGTTAGTAGTCTCGGCACAACAAATTCTGTTGTCATTGGATGGAGTCTAATAAGTTGGTTATTGGTGGATTTGTGGTTTTTATTAGAGCCAGGTGTTTAAGGGCGTTTTGCTAATTTTCGCTCTATTTGTGCCATTAAGGACTGAGGTGAACCATGTATGGTGGCATGCACTTGAAATCCCAGCTACTCAGGAGGGTGAGGAAGGAGAATACTGAGTTCAAAGTCAGCCCTAGAAAATTAACAAGGTCTTGTCTCAAAACAAAACAGCCTGGGGACATAGCTCAGGGGTAGAACGCCCATGGGTTCAATCCTGGGTAGCACCAAAAAAAAAAATTATTTTTTAAAGGACAGAGTTTATACATTGCCTCTAAATTATTTTGGAATACAAATAAGCTCTTTATAAAAACCGGTGGTCATTTTCTAGCTTTAAAATTAATTTTAAAGTCTCATTACTCTATCTTCACTTGAGTATTACAGCAGAAAGAAACCATAAGTTCTGACATATGCAGGAAAAAACAAAGTAGTGTCACTCCAGGTGAAGTGATACCCACCTGTAATCCCAGCAATTTAGGAAACTGAGGCAAGAGGATGGCAAGTTCAAAGCCAGCTTCACAAATTAGCCACGCTCTAAGCAACTTGGCAAGACCTTGTCTCCAAATCAAAATAAAAAAGGGCTGGGGATGTAGCTCAATGGTTAAGTGCCCTGGGTTCAGTCCCCAGTGCCAAAAAAATAAAATAATAAGTCATACTCTGAGAAGAAGCAATGTCATAGGGGGGAAAAAAATCTCCCTTTAAGAAAGTAATCAGCTTCCATTAATGGGAAACAAGTCACTTGATAGTAGCTATTTTTTTCCTAACACTTTGTTATAAGGCTTGGTGCTGATAAGACTAAAAGTTACAGACTAGCTATCACCTAAGGCAAAAAATATTCAGCCAACTCTATCTCTGCCACAAGAGTAATATTGCCGCTCAGAGGAGTTTTAGATAAAGTGACCTGGGATGATGGCTGTGACTGGGGTGTAGAGTCAGGAAGCAGATCAGTGTCTTGCAGGGGATAGGGCTGATTTTGTGGGTGCAGGGCAATGTTCTGGAGCAGTGGGACTCTCCCATGGTTTTGTCATGGTGCACTTGTGTATGTTTGTCAGACCTGTGGAATGAGGATTACTGTACCTCAGCTGTACCTGAATAAAAACTATTTCAAGTGCCTAGGATATAGTAGGTAGCCAACAAGAGAAATACAGAAATTAGTTTTTACTTCAAATACTGTGTATATTCTCAAAAATGGAATAAATGTGTGGTCTAATGCATACAGCTGAGTGTGTCTAAATTTGACACTCCATAACTTTTTTTTTATGGTCCCAGATTGAACTCAGGGGTGAGCCACAACCCCCAGCCCTTTTTCATATTTTATTTAGAGACAGGGTCTTGCTGAGTTGCTCAGGGCCTCATTCAGTTGCTGGCTTTGAACTTATGATCTTCCTGTCTCAGCCTCCCAACCCACTAGGGTCATAGGTGGACGCCACTGCATATTTCAAAATACTCCATATTTTGAAAATTGACATGCTCAGTCTCATAAGAGTTTGGATATCTGTAAACCTTATTTCTGTCATTCCTCACTGATAGATTATTGGAATAGGATTCTAAAGGATTGTGGCCTGATAGGCTCTGCCAGTAGTCTCTAATATGGAAGTAGTAAAACTTCACACTCAGCAAAAATGTATTTAATAGGACTTTTTTTTAATTGAGAAAAAAATAAACTAGAAGGCAAAAAGATACAGTCATGATAAGCTCTGGATCACAGTCATGCTGGCCAGGGACATTTGAATAAATTAAACATGATATTTCCCCACCATTCTTAGGGATTTTGAAGGACATGATTCCAGAGATATATATCTGTAGAGGCACTAGAACATGACATGTGTGTTGGCCACTGAAGCAGACAGCAATGGAAGAGGTTATATGGTGTGGGAAAATTTTGCAAAATAAAAACTTTCAAATGTTATAAGCTCATTCACTGCAAATAATGGCAAAAAGTAAATGTTTCTTGAGTTCTTACATGTAACAGCAGGAACCTTACCAAATGTTTTACATTTATTACCCAGAAAAATCTATTGTATTGTTGCCTCCATTTTACAGATAAGAAAGTTGAGGCAAGTCTGTGATTCAGGAGGCTGAGGCAGGAGGATCACAAGTTCAGCAATTTAGCAAGACCCTATCTCAAAAATAAAAAATAAAAAAGCAGCTAAGGATGTAGCTCAGAGGTTAAGTGCCTGTGGGTTTAATCCCTGCTACCAATAGGAAGAAAGGAAGGAAGGAAGGAAGGAAGGAAGGAAGGAAGGAAGGAAGGAAGGAAGGAAGGAAGGAAGGAAGGAAGGAAGGAAGGAAGGAAGGAAGGAAGGAAAAGAGAGAGAAAGTAAAGAAAGGAGGTTGAGTTATTTGCCCCACACTATTAAAGTGTGGCAGAGCTGGAATTTGAGTCCAGTCCCAAATTTTCCTGCTTCTAACCACTACCCTATGATGAATATTTGTCTGTGGAAATGCTTTTGGTCATGTCTTCTGATAGCAGTATAGTATTTACTGAAGAAAACTATTTCTTTATTTAATATTGTAAAAAGACCTTTGAAGGATGGCAGGGCAGATGGATTAATATTCAAGGTGTTTTAGATTATTAAATAAGTGCCCAAGCTTTTGCATGTGTAGTCTGAGGTTTAAATTAAATATGGATATTTTTTCTTTCTTTCTTTCTTTCTTTCTTTCTTTCTTTCTTTTTTTTTTTTTAAGCAAATAGAAAAACATCATGGAGGAGACTGGCAGCAAGGACTGCACTCACAACCTTCACACAGGGTACTTTGAGCTTGCCTGAAACAGACAGGACCAGGCAGTAACCAAGGGTTGGAAAACTGTGCCTTGTAAAAATGGGATTGAACAAATCAGAGCCTTGAAAGATGGCTGAGCAAATATTAAGGTCAAGAACCCTATATGAGTCTTATTCTAAGTTCAATCCGACTCCTGAAAATCGAACTCTTTATTTCTTAAGCCTGACAATGATCCTACACTTTTCGAGGCCAATTCATGGAATGATAATGTGTCATGAGCCACCAGGATACAAGAGTCTTTATTATTCGATGGTTCAACTTTGATGAAAGAAAAGTTCTGAAGAATCAAGGTTACTCTCCTTTGTTCAAGAAAAATCGAGTTTATTTCAGAAACTGTACTTTCTCTGTTAAAAGGACCATGTTAAATTTGAGCTCACAATCATTCAATAAAATTGTTTTCACCTTTCTAGAAGGTAAAAAACTAAAGTCTACAGTTATTTCATTCCTGGCCTAATAACACTCACTTCGGCTCTTAAATATATGCAGCTTAAATATCTCTTTCATACTACTCTTTAATTTCTTTGTCTTTTCTGATCTTTCTTAAGCTCTGTATGGGAAGAAAGAATCACATACTTTTGCTGTGACATTATAAATAATCACATTAAGTGGAATAAGTTGACTGTAAACAGTTGAAATTAAATTTTACTACAGATTACTTGCAAAATATTTTTGTTTTTTAAGATATTTTTGCATTTAGGAACAACAGATGCCAGTTTGTGAACCTGTTATGCCAAGTTGGAAAGAACTGTATTTGCTTCTATTGCATAAATGTTATCTTTTAAGTTAAATAAATTAGCAATCCTAAACTTTAAAATATAAATATGCATAACAGTTACAAATTTCAAAAATTAATTTTCTTACCTAAAGGCTTAAAAAGAGCATGCTTCTTCATGATATTGAACCAGAAATTTATTTTGAAGCTGTTGATGATATTAGCACGATAAATTTGTTACATCCATATATTAATATATTTTGTCAAGCAATATTATTATTTACTATCACATTGATTTTTTTTGGGGGGGGGCACTGGGAATAGAACCCGAGAGCGCTTTACCACTGAGCTACATTCTCAGTCCTTTTTATTTATTTAGTTAGTTAGTTAGTTAGTTTTAGTTTTAGTTTAAGAAAGGGCCTCACTAAGTTACAGAGACTGACCTCAAATTTGTGATCCTCCTGCCTCAGTCCTGGTATTATAAGTGTGAGTCACCATACCCGGCATTATGTTGATTGCACAACTCTATAAGATAAATAAAACAAAAACTATTACTTTTTAAAAAAATCACACTAACTTTTATCTGATTTACCAAAGTAGAATAGATTTCTTGCAAATAGCATAGCTAATAGAAAGAAGGAAAAATTGGGGAGATTTTACTCCCACATTTCACTGAAGAAGAAATTAAGAGTCAGATTCAATGATTCTATCAGTTAGAAACTGGCAGAGTTGGATTTGAAAGCCAGCCTGACTCCAAGAGTTCTGAGTTATTCTTTCAGAAATATCTAGTGTGGGCTGGGTGTAGTAGTGCATGCCTATAACTCCAACAACTATGCATGAGACTGAGGCAGGAGGATTTCAAGTTCAAGGCCAGCCTCAGCAACTTTGCAAGGCCTTAAGCAACTTAGTGAGACCCTACCCCAAAAGAAAAAATAAAAAGGGGCTTGGGATGTGGCTCAGTGGTTAAGCACCCCTGGGTTCAGTCACCAGCACCAGGGAAAAATATATATATATATTACCTAGTGTAAGCCAACTTGGTGTCAAGCTTTCCTTACAAAATCCACAATACTATGGTGTTCCCTAACAAACAGAAGAAAAGACACAGACTTTCACAAGTGAAAACATCCATGGGAATCTAGATCTGAAGAAAGTCATATGGATTTCTTTAATCTTAAGGGAATGTTTAACTCACTACATAAGGCAGAATCTTTCTAACAGTTTTTAGAAAACTGACCTTTAGTGAGTTGACCTACAAACATCAACTTTATAATAAAGGGCTTCCAAGTTAGATTTTTTAATATCTGCAACTGAAGTCATACATACAGTCTATACTGGTTTTCTTGACACCAAGTGGCTCACACTGGGTCAATGTAACTCAAACTGGGTGGTTAAAAACCATAGAAATTTATTGTTTCACAGTTTTGGTGCCTAAGTCTCAACCCAAGGTGTTAGTAGAGTGGGTTCACATTCTGAGATGATGAGGATCAGAACTTCAAGGCATCATTATTGTGGGGTATGAAGGTTAATTTTATGTATCATCTTGAAGATTGTTTTAGTATGAGAATAACACTTAAATTAGTAAATTTTGCATAAAGCAGATTGCTCTCCAAAACATGATTGGGGCTCATCCAATCACTTAATGGAACAAAAGACTGAAGGAATTCTCCAGGAGACAGCCTTCAAATTTTATCTGCACCATCAAGTACTTCAGGTCTCCAGCCTGCTGGCCCACACTTCAAATTTTGGACTTGGAAACCTCCATAATTGCATGAGCCAATTACTTATATAAAATCATAAACAGACCGGTGGAGTGCTACACACCTGAGATCCCACGAAGGAGGAGCACAAGTTCGAGGCTTTCCTAGACAACTAAATAAGACCGTGCCTCAAAATAAAAAATAAAAACGACTGAGATGTAGCTCCAGGGTAAAGCACCCCTGGGTTCACTTCCCAATACCAAAATCAATAAGTCATAAACACCACACACACACATACACACACACACACACACACACACACAGACTATTTGTTCTGTTTCTCCAAAGAACCCTGGCAAATCCAGAGGAGGACACGATTCAACTGGTAACACCATCTTAAGGACACTCTAGTAAGACTGAAAAGAAATATACATCGTAGAACTTTAAAACCTGCGCTCTGTTGCCACAGCACATCTTCTGTGGTGTGTTATAAACTAATATCTTTTTGTAAATCCTGTAATCATCTTCTGAATGATGGAATTATGTTGCAAATTGACTTACAAGTATCAAACAGATGTCTTTGAAATACACCATAAATTTTGAGGCCCTGTTTTGGAATTTTTTTAATTATAACATTCTGGAAACCTCAAAAATTGGAAAGAGCTGTGGTTTTTCTGAGCCTCTTAGAGACTCCACACAGTAGTTCCTTCTGCACCTTGAACCTCTCCCATTCGCTTCCTATTGCCAAGATATTCTTGCTACTTCCTTTTACATTCTTCTACTTTCTCTCCACCAGCTCATGCTTACCACCTGTTTTAAGACATCTTCCCAAATAAAATGTAAACTAACTTAACCATTGTCTAATAAATTACGTATTTAACCTGTGCTAGTATAAGAAAATTCTCTTTGTCCTCCATTTCCACACTATATTTCCAAGCTTCCTATATGGTTAAGTGTGTTTTGTGACAAAGTTCTCTGCCAAGGCCTGTAGGTCAGATTAAGGAAGAATTGGATTCTAAAGGATGATGGGAAACTACTTTAGCATGTGGAGCAGGTGAGTGATATGATTCCATTTTTCTTGGAAAAATTGGACTGAGTGATCTGTAAAGAATGAATTAAGGAAGGCAACAATTTTGGATGCAGGAAGAAAAAAATAGGAAGATTAATTATTAATCCAGATAAGAGGATTGTAGCATCACCTGGAATTGTAGCAATTGAGACTGAAAAAGAAAAAGAAATCCTTGGTAATGAGCTAGATATGAGGAATGGGGGGCAAAGAAGGTATCAGTCATGCCAGATATAAAAAGATGATCAACCTCACTCATACTAACATAAATGTAGATGTGATCTATAAGGAGATAACAATTCTCACCTATTTGGGGGGAAAGAAAACAAAATCTTGAGAATATGCTCTGATAGTAAGATTCAGGGAAACACTCTTGTATAATTTTAGTGATAAGTGCCAAATGATACAGCTTTTTTAGAAAATAATTTCACAGTATCACATTTATCCTTTGGCTCAATAATTCCACATTTGAGATTCTGAGCCAACAATACATTGGCAATTACTGAAAATTGACACATGTACAAAACTATTCATCAAAAAAAAAATTTGTAATAGCAACCAAGTGAAAATACTAGAGCTGGCTTCTCTCCACTTGTGAGAACCAGCCGTGAAACTGTCAGTAATTTAGCAAGCTGGTTGTTAAAACACAGCCAGCATTGGAAATTAAATTACATAAACTTATAACAATTAAATAATATTAAAAGCAAAAGTAATAAGCATTCAAAATTCCTCATTTCCTAATTGATTTACTAGGCTTTATTAAGCATAGTAAGGTAATCTACATGTATTGTATTTGAAGGATGTGCCACTGTACATCACTCCCCAACTTCACCTCAGGGGCATCATGGTAGGAGCTTGAAATCAGCCATGGTGGGAATGTTTACACCACAGAAATTTGCAAATACTCCAGATCAGGACTTTTTCCTTTGTAGAGAGCTAGTTGTGGAACACTGATCAGCACACACCAGGGAACAAAGCAAACATCCGTCAGAAAGTGTTCTGGTTGAATAGCATGATGTAGCCACTCAATTAAGTGTTAGGAAACTATAAAAGGAAATAAAGCTGTTATTATACACTGCTATAAAAGTGATCTCCACGATATACAAGTAAATGAAAACAACAAGTTCAAGGACTGTTATGGTTACCATTTTTTTATGTTTTTTATTATTATTTTTTAATGGAAAGCTTAAAAAAAAAAAGGTTTTTTAAATGACCATATACAGAGAGAGAGGATAAACTGTGAGAAGATAGGGACAGATAAAGTGAAAGAACTGAGTATTTTGTCTTTCCTATGTGGTAGGTACTGGAGGGTAACTAAAATTTGTGAGCAGAGTCTCTGTACAAAAATATTTCAGCTAATACATGAAACGGTTATAAAAAGAATATTAACATTTCATAACAATTAATGGTATAACGGGCCTACTCTAAACAATGGCCATAAACAGATATTAATATCACAAATAAAGAGAGGACAACCAGACCTCTGTGCTTCCTGATGAAAATGCTCAACATTTCCCATGCAGAAATCTTGTCAAAGAAGAACCTAAAAAAAAAAAAAAAAAAAAAAAACCAAGCCAAGACTTTAACTCTAAGGACCACTTCACAGGAAACGCTGGGGACTGAGAAAAACTACAAGGAGAATGACTCTTTCTTCAACAAAAATGTTTGGGGAGGGAAGATTCAGAATGAGAAGGATGAAGAGAAACAAAAGTTTGTCAATCATTGCCACTTGGGGTTCTAATTGAAATCAACAGCAAATAAAGTACAATTTTGAAGCAATTCACGATATTTTGGTAAAGGTTTTAAGTGTCTTTAAAAAATGAAAAAATAAAATTAATGATTTTATAGATAACATAAAAAAATATATATATGTATAATATGGTGTTTGGGATTCACTTCCAAAAACTCTCTAGTTTGGGCATGGCAATATAAATAAAACAAGATCAACTATGCTAATTGCTGAAAACAGGTTTTTTTTCCCTCTTTTAAAAAATATTTTATGAAGTTTTCATATTGGAATGATTTGAGGATCAAATTAGGAATGGGAAAGAGATCTACAAAAAGGTAGATGAACAACTTTCACTTCTAAACACAATTTGAAGTATGTGATTATAGATTACAAATTTAGGATTTTCAGCCTATGGAATTCATGCATTTACTTAGGAAATAAAAATACTTTTAATGGAGAATTAAAATATACTGAAACCTGGTGTGGTGGTACATGCCTGTAATCCCAGCAGCTCGGGAGGCTGAGACAGGAGTTCAAAACCAGCCCCAGCAACTTAGTGAAGCACTAAGCAAGTTAGTAAGACCCTGTATCAAAGTAAAAATAAAAAGTGGCTCAGGGGTTGAGCACCCCTGGGTTCAATTTCTAGTACTAAAATCAAACAAACATACTGAATGCCTGTTATATACCAAATACTAATCTAACTTCCTTAAATGTTATTTACTTAATCTTCATAATAACCCCATGAAGTACTTTTATTTTTTATTTCTCTCTTTTTTTTTAATTAGGAAAGGAACGCACATGAAGTTAAAGTTTTGTCTATACGGAGTTCAAGCATTATAGTCAGGATTTGAATCCATGAAGTTTGGCTCTGTGAAATCAAGACAGCCCCAAGACTGCAACCAATAGAGCTCTATCCATAGATACAGATAACTTAATGCATAACAGGGAAGACAGAAGAGAACTCTGAAAATAAAGAAGCAAAAAAGAAAGAGTTGAGACAAGCATAAATAAAAACAACAACAAAAGAGCACATTCAAGAAAGAAGGAGTGGCCAGTGGCATTGAAGGGTATTGAGAAGTTAAGGAAAACACATACTGATATTAATTCTATCACTGGTATCACTCAGTTATGACCCACCTCACAGTTTTATTTCCTTCACAATCCTTTACTCTACAATAACACCATATGATTGATTCTCGCTTGATAAATAAAAAAAATTTATAATAGCTTCTACCATAACACATCTTGCCTTAAAATACATGAAATACACAAAGCCAGACATTCAAAATATAATTTAGAGAGGATTTTTCTGTGTTTAATAATAGAATTCGTTAGGATGGATAGGATTTATCTTAGGATTCTTTTATGTAAGGATTTCTCCTAATGCATTTAAAATATTATTCAATTTTCCAATCTGTCAGACAAGAAATTTTGAAGACAAATTTGCTGTATACCTGTACCATGATTTTCATACATTCCAGTGTTTGCTAAGATTACGGAGAATTTAAACTTTCAGGAAGAATGAAGCTTAAGGATTGTTAAAGAAAAACGATTTCCTACCACTCAAAGATTATCTTCTTTAAATTTTCAATCTTATTTTCAGTTTCAGTGAATAAATTGTTGGCACTTACGTTCTTCAGTTCTTAGGGAGAAGCTTGAGGTTCTCAAGAAATTTGTTTTTGATAAGGATAGGAGCGAAGAACTTCATTTTCATCTGCAAATGTGCAGCTCTTAAGAAATTTTCAAGCACCAGATACATCACCATGGTGAGAAATGAATCGAGAGTTTCCTATCAAAGAATCTATTTGTATCACTGGCATAATATTACTTTATGTTTTAACTTTTGTAAGAGAACCACATCCTATGTAAAGTGTTTTGGGCCTGAATTTTAAAAACCTTTATGATAATATCAGAAAGACATTTACTTTCATATCTATTGTTTGATTTAAAATGTTGGCCTTGGATTGGGGGTATAGCTCAGTGGCAGAACATTTACCTAGCATGCTCAAGGGCCCTGGGTTTGATTCCCAACACTGAAAAAAAATTCTTACTGTCAAATGCTGGACAAAAGAACGAGACACAGTTATCAGCAGACTGCCTCTAATTTAAAAATTTTTTAAAAAATGAATAGAGGAAAAAGGTGGAATACTTGACATTAGCTGCATGATCTGAGGAAGCCTGTAAAAAATCACCATGCTAATTGTCTGTCTTAGAATCTACCTGTAAATTAGCCTGTAAAAAATCACCATGCTAATTGTCTGTCTTAGTCCTCCTGCCTCAGCCTCCTGAGCTGCTGGGATAATAGGCTTGCATCACTGCACCCAGTTTTCTTTATTTTTGTGTACAATGAAGCACAGAGAAGTTAAATAACTTGCCCATAACCACACAGGTGGTAGGTAATAGTTTCAGGCTTGGAATCATTTACATTCAAAACCAGCACTGTTAACCCCTAGGCTGTTATACGCTCTATAAATGGCTAGAAAAAAAAAATCTCCATTTACTGCATTTATTAAAATCCTTCCAGTTTCTCCCCAAATCCTTTGGGCTTTTGTTATTACTAAATTCTTTCAAGGGTCTCTATAGAGTCTGTTTCAACTACCAGCAGCTTCATCTGTCATTTCTGGAAGATATTTATCTTTTAAATTCCTTGGTTTTCAGGGCTAAGTAGTTGCATAGAGATCTGAGTAAGATAGTGTTCAAGTACATGGACTTTATCTTCAGTCCAGATTAAAATTCTGACCTTGCCCCATACCAAGAATTTCTTAAGGGTCTGTTTATTATTGTCCCACTTGGGGAAAGAATCAAATATAGTTGGAAGAGAGCAGTTATGTGCTGCTTACTGGTACCAACTACATTAGTTCAAGTTCCCTCTGCTTTTACATGTTGCCTCAGTCATTAAGTAGGTCCTTCTTCTAATGAGTGGACCTCAGTGTCAATAATTCTTTACTCCTGATGAAAACAATTCTGTGGCAAAGAGAGCAGTGAGAAGCTGACCCGTTCTTCTGACAACTAAAAGAGAGAAGTCAAGACCATTACAATCTTAAACTCTAGTCCAGAAATTCTCAAAATGCAATCTGCATTCTCCTGGGGTCTCCAAGCTCCCTTTAAAAAGTCTGCAAGAACAAAGCTATTTTTATAATAAATTTAAGATGTTAGTTTTTTTCTTCACTGTGTTAATAATTACCAATGGTGTAAAATCAATGGGTGGGAAGAACGGTCCTTCGGAAGATTCAAGGACTGATATCAATCTACATTGGTAGTATTACACAGTTCACCATCAGACAAGCACACCAATAATAAAATGCCAGTTTCTTTTTTTTTCTTTTTGACACCCAAATGTCCCCCTGGTGGCAGTTCCACCCCCATGGTCCTCCCTTGCAGGGGCCTTGAGAGGTCACACGTGGAGGCTTTCCTTAGGGGACACAGGCCATTCTTTCTTTCTTTTTTTAAAACAATAATTTATTTTTTAGTTGTAGTTATTTTATTTGTATGTGGTGCTGAGAATCGAACCCAGGGCCCCGCACATGCCAGGCAAGCGCTCTACCACTGAGTCACAACTCCAGCCCTAAAATGCCAGTTTCATTCAAGAATGTCTTTTATAGCCAGGAGCATTGACACACACCTATAACTTCAGTGACCTGGGGGGCTGAAGCAACAGGAATGCAAGTTTGGGGTCAGTCTCAGCAATTTAGTGAGCCCCTAAGCAACTTAGTGAGATCTTACCTCAAAATAAAAAATAAAAAAAAGGGCTGGGATGTATCCCGGTGGCAAAGCATCCCTGAGTTCAATCTGCAATTCCACCCCACACCCCGCACCCTGCCCCGTCACACACACACAAAAAAAAAGAGTAAGAAAAAAAGCAATAAAAATATCACTTTAATAAATCTAGACCCTTGAGTACATGTCTTATTAGCATTCTGCATAATGAAATGAAAAGTGTTCATGAAACAATATTGCTGCATATTGAAGTAACATGGAAAAAAACTGACACAATTGAGTCAAAGGGGGAAAACAACCTGTTTTCATGGAACATTATTTTTGCTTGAAAAAAGACCAATAAACAAATGTGGATTCTCACATCAAGTATTTGGCAGACCTTTTTATATTTATAGGTAAACAAAAAGAAAGGGTATTTATTGCCTAAAATAAAACTTGAACCTGTAAGATAAAAAGTAACATATTTGGAAGACTTTAATCTGTCATCATGAATTTGTTGGTTTTTTTTTTTCTTTTTTTCTTCACATTTACAGGTTTTCCTGACAGGATTGGTAGTGGTTTTAACAAAAAGATCTCTTGGTATAGTAATAATTTGAAATGAATCAGCATTCAGAAAAATCAAACTAAGTCAGTGAACCAACTTTTTTTCAATAATAAATGAATGATATTACAAAATCATGCATGAGTAAAAGATCCATTCAGTTTGAAAAATATCAGTGAATTTTAGCATAATCCTATAGAAAAGAATTATTTATATGGTTTCAGATTCCACATTACAATTAGCCTTTAAAAATTCAGCACAGAGTTGGGCATGATGGCACACACCCAAAATTCCAGCTGCTTTGGAGACTGAGGTAGGAGAATCCCAAGTACAAAATTTAAAAATTTTAAAAAGGTCTGAGGATATAGCTCAGTGGTAGAGTGCCCCTGGATTCAATCTCCAGTATCAAACTAGCATTTGTAGATGTTTGGAGAATTGCCTAATACCAGAAACGGATTGGCAAGGGTCTAAATTAGAAACTTGATTTCTAAATTTCTTCTTCCTAAGAAAATGTTTCTAATAATGTTACCCCCATATTGGTGGTATTTAGTTTCTGAAGAACATGATCCCCTCTAAATCCCAATCATCAGAGCTTAAAATTTAGAAAGAATCCATATGCAAAATAGTTTCGATTTAGTGATAAAATATTTTTAAGACTTCTACATGTAATGCTGATATTTTAAGCACCCATTGACAAACCACTACAAGTAATTATATTCAGTCTACAGGCAGTGTGTGGCATGCATTTTGATTCAGGATACCCCTCCCAAGGATTGAAATACCACAAACTGGAATTTAAAGATCTCATTCTAAACCTTTGAAGGTGCTAATAACAGGGGGTAGCACTCAAATTCAGACTTACACAGAAGGCAACATTTGTCTCATCAGCTGTGAAGAAATCTGATATGTGTGAATGTGTGTGTGTGTGTGTGTGTGTGTGTGTGTGAGAGAGAGAGAGAGAGAGAGAGAGAGAGAGAGAGAGAGAGAGAGAAAGAGAGAGAGAGAGAGAGAGAGAGAGAGAGAGAGAGAGAGAGAATTTTCTCAACAAGAGCCTGTCTGGCGTCTTTTCCAAACTCTTGCAGTTTGGGACTATGGAAAAAAATGAGACTCTGTCTGGGCTCTTTTGTGAAGCAGTACTACATCATATTATTCCATTGCCAAACTAAACCTGAAATTGTAGCAGGCAGGAGACACAAGGGAAAAAGAAATGGCTATATGAAAATACAAAGTATGGCATTTAGAATTAGAGAATTTCTGATTCAGTAGAAGTTTTACATACCATACAATTAATCCTTCCTTTTCAAAGATGAGGAAACTGTGGCCCAGAAAAAAAATTGAGTCTCTTGCTCCAGTTTTTACAGTGAATTAATGTGAAAGATAGGACTGAAAAACCACAGGCTTTTCTCTATACCACAACTTGATGATCTAATTGCTTTTTTCCTTGATTGTCAGTTCCCTATCACTAAACCTAGAATGAGGTTTTCCTAACCACAACCAAAAAGACACAGCATGCTAAAGAACTGGTTAAATAGAATCAAGGAACCCTATTTACTTTTTTAAAAAATGAAAGAAACTTTTGTTAAATGCTAAAAAGTTCATGATAGTCTAGTCAGTTTATACAAGTTCTTAGGTTTCAATTACAGAAAAACATTATTGCCAAAGTCCACCAGTACTATCCTAATTTATCAGATTACTTCCTTAGAAAGAGTGCTTTTGATCTGCTCTTCTGAAAAAGAAAAAATGTGTGGACTTCAATGCTTAATAAAATTGAAAGCTTCTCTCTGGGGTAACTGAAATTTTTATCAAAGGGGCGATAGACCTGGTTACAGCTGCAACAAAGAAGTGCCATATAAAGCCAAGTGGAAAGAAGTTATACATCATTGGTGATACAGGGCCATTGAACATGGTCATATTAATTGGAATCTATTGCACAGGACATTCCACTACATGCTGGGCAAATGACCCTGAAAGTTTTGAGTCTCTCTGGTGTATAAAAAAAAGTTCAGATGTAAAAATAATCACACGGATGGCAGATTCTCTATCCTTGAATGGACATAGCTACCCTGAGATCTGGGTGGCTACAAAATTTCTTTTTTAAATAATGCCCTTTGAGTGAGTCCCCACATATGCATCTTCTTTTACCACCATTTGAAAACTTGTCTTCTAATAATTTCACACAGAGCTTTCAGGGTAGCAACATTCAAAAGAATGAAACTAATGAAACATAGCAACTTTTACACTTTTTACTTTTGTGCTTTGGGAAAATTCCGATTAAAAGATACACGGAAGTTCAAATTGGAATTTCTTTATTACCCTCAAAATGAATAACTCCCAATTCAATAGAAAAATTACAGATTTTTGAAAGCTGAGGTAGTACAAAACATGGTTCAGGTATATCAGGATTCAAACCTTATGCACTTGTGATTTAAATTCCTGTATCTTTAGATGCTGGTATTGTTCTTGATTTCGGGTTATATGTAAAGAGCAATCACTGTGTTTGTTTTCTAGGCAAAGGCTATTCATGAGATTCATCATAGCCTCTTTATCTTATTCTTTAAACTAAATACTAAAATAAAACCTCACAAGATATCATAATGTCAGTGAAAAATAGGTATAAAATGTCATAAACCTTGCCAAGATAAGCCATCTGAGAAGAATTATCCCTAAAATTTCCAAATTTTACCTAATTTTGCAAATAAACTATCTAGAATATAAGGCAAAAAGTTTAAAACCTGGCTAGATTCCAGTCAAAGGATGAATGACCTTTAAAAGTCTCCTACTCTTAGGGCTAGGGATATAGCTCAGTAGAGTGCCTGTCTAGCATGTATGAGGCCCTGGGGTCAATCTGCAGTGCCACACACACACACAAAAAAAGTATCACACTTTTAGAATTTTCACTGAGCACTTACATGTTGTATACTTATTCACTATTTAAAATAATAACTTTAAATTCACAGTGTAAGAAAAAGTATAGACTTTAAGCCAACTTTTATTACTCTAAACTGGAAGCCCCCAAATCTTAAGTATATCTTTTCTCCTAAGCCATGCATCACATGCTAAAACTGCCATGTTTATATTATATCCAAATTCTGTTTTCCACCAAGGATCAACAGGTAATGTTGACTGAATTGTTTAAATTAATTTTTAATTGACTGGTAAAAGTTGTATATATTAATGATGCACAATATGATGCTTTAATATATGTATACGTTGTAGAATGAATATATTGAACTATTTAGTATATGCATTACCTCACATACTTGTTTTTTGTGATAAGAACATTTAAAATCTACTCTTAGTGATTTTCAAATACATGGTATGTTATTAATTGTAGTCACTGGGGTTTACAATAGATCTCTTAAAATTATTGCTCATAAATGAAATTCTATGTCCTTCAACCAACAATACAACCCCCATTCCCCTGCATCTCCATCCTCACCCCCACCCTCATCACCACCCTCTAGTAACCACCATTTTATGCTATTTTTGTGAGTCTGACTTTTTTAATGTTTCACATCTAAGCAATATCATGCAGTATTTGTCTTTCTATGCCTGGCTTATTTCACTTGACATAATGTCTTGTAGATCTATTCACATTATTATAAATGTCAGGATTTCCTTCTTTTCTTAAGGCAGAAGAATATTCCTTTGTATGTATAGACCATAGTTTTTAATGCATTTGGGCTTTAATAGACACTTTGCTGTTTTGGGTAGTGCCACATCTTACATGGGAGCACTGATATCTCTTCCACATTATGATTCACTTCCTTTGAACATATACCCAGTAGGGGAATTGCTGGATCATATCATAGTCCTATTTTTTTTTTTTAAGAATCTCAATCCTGTTCTTCATGATGGCTGTACTAATTTACATTTCCACCAACAGTATACAAGTGTTCCCTTAACATTCTCACCAGTTTTGGTTATCTTTTGTTTTTTTTGATGATGGCCATTCTAACAAATGTAGGGTGATTTCACATTGTGGTTTTGATCTGGACTTCCATGATGATTAGTGATGTTAAACAATTTTTCATATGCTTGTTAGCTTTTATACACACACACACACACACACACACACACACACACACACATATATATATATATATATATATATACCACTGACCACATCCCCAGCCCTTTATTTTATTTTTTTTATTTTGAGACGAAGCTCACTGAGTTTCTCATGGCCTCCCTAAATTGCTAAGATTGGCTTCGAACTTGCCATCCTCTTGCCTCAGCTTCCAAAGTCACTGGGATTATAGGTGGGCGCCATCACGCCCAGCAACTTGTTGAATGTTTTATGTATTTTTTTTAGTTGTCAATGGACATTTATTTTATTTATTGATATGTGGTGCTGAGAATCAAACCCAATGCCTCACACATGCTAGGCAAGCACTCTGCCTCTAAGCCACAACCCCAGCCAACGTTTTATATATATTTTTTGAGAAATATCTATTCATGTACTTTACCCTTTTTTAAATCAGGTTATTTGTTTTCTGGCTATTGATTATTTGTTTTTTTGGCTATTGAACTTTTTGAGTTCCTTCTATATTTTGGATATTAATCACTTATTCTTGTATGGGCTGCAAATATTTTTTTTTCTATATTGTAAGTTGTCTCTTCAAGCCTTTGGGTTGTTTTTGTTTTTGGTTGGTTGGTTTTTGTTCTTTGGTTTTGAGACAAGGTCTCAATAAATTGCTGCAGCTGGCCTCAAATTTGAAATCCTCCTATCTCAGCCTGCCAAACAGCTGGGATGATAGGAATGGGCCACCAAGCCCAGAAGACTTTTATTTAGATATAATCTTTTTTTTTTTTTTTTTTTTTTTTTTGGTGCTGGGGATTGAACCCAGGGCCTTATGCATACAAGGTAAGCACTCTACCAAATGAGCTATATCCCCAGCCCCTAGATATGATTGTTTAAAAGACATTGGACATTAGGTAACAAAAGGATAGTGCTGAGAAGCAGAAAACAAAGTGAACTAATTTTACAACTGCCCATTTTAATGCCTGCAAGAGTTTCCAGGCTGTGGCACAAGGAGAGGAATCCAAGTGGTTTCCTGGATTTGAAGAGTTGGAGCTGAGAATCTGAGAGACAAAGCAAGCTAGAGTTCATAATGCAGATTAACAGACAGAAGAGATCTCTATTGAATGAACTCAGGAAGTTTATCAGTGCATATGTAAGGAAATGACTAGAAACCAGGGGAAAAAAACAAAGATTTAAAGGTACAATAAGCAAGCATCAGATTTAATATAGGACTAAAAACAGTTCCTGCTTTCATGGCTCAAACTGGCAAACTTTATAATTTCTGAATTATAAGGAAGAGTACTCAGAAGAGTCTTGCCTCAGAAGTTGGGCAAAATTGGTCCTAGAGCAAATGCTGCTCTTATATCACCTAACCAAATTTGATCCGGGAGGATCAAGTTGTTTCCATGTAACTTAACCATATCCCAGAGCAAAGTTCAAGAATTTTCATAGGGATGGCAAAATAATCCGTGTACCCAATAAGCTAAAATTCCACTGTTGGGCATACAGGGAAAATTTACTAAGCATACAGACAAGAAGGAAAATAACAATTCATAATTAAGAAGAAAAATTAATAGAAAATTACCCCAAATTTTCAAAGATGAGAGAAATCCTACAGAAAGACTTTAAAATCTGTATTTCAAGCATTCTAACTATATTTCACATTTAGCAAGTTTAAGGAAAGATGGAATGTATATGAAATCTACTATATCTGAAGTGAAAAATATACTGAATGAAACTAACTACAGCAAGACAGCACAGAAGAAAAGATTAATGAGTGAAATAGCCTAGAAATAGAAACTAAAATACAGAAGGGGGAAGAACAGAATAACAGGACATTTGTAAGCTAAAGAAGAGCTTCAAGTGATCAGGGTCTACAAAGGGAAGGAGAGATGAGATGGCAAAAAAAAAACTTAGAAAAAATAAAACCTGAATTATTTTTCCAAATTTCATAAATGCTATAAACCCATATATCTAAATATCTGAACCGTGAGCATAAGTGATATGAAAAAAAACAATAGAAGACATAACATAAACAAATTGCTTAAAATCATTGAAAAGAGAAAAACTTTAAAAGAAGCTAAGAAAAAAAAGATATATGCAAAGGGATAAAGATTTTTTTAAAAGATTATAGAATTTCTGCTGGGTTCCATGGTGCATATTGGTGATCCCAGCAACTCAGATGCTGAAGCAGGAGGATTGCAAGTTTGAAGCCACTCTCAGCAACTTAGGGAGGCACAAAACAACTTAGTGAGATCCTGTCTCAAAATAAATAATGAAAAGTTCTTGGGATGTAACTCAATGGTAAGGTGTCTCTCGATTCAATCCCCAGTACCAAAAAAAAAAAAAAAAAAGAAGAAGGAGGAGGAGGAGGAGGAGAGGAAAGATTATAGATTTCTTATTGTAGATAATGCAAGTTGGAAGACAGGTATAGGGTAGGACTATTTTTTAAATACTATAAGGAATAAGCTATTGACCTAGAATTCTATACTCAGGAAAAAATAAATAATTTTAAAAAGAAGGGGCCAGGTGGGCGGTGGCACACTCCTGTAATCTCAGTGGCTCAGGAGGCTGAGATAGGAGGATTGCAAACTCAAAGCCAGCCTCAGCAAAAGCCAGGCACTAAGCAACTCAATGAGACCCTGTATCTAGATAAAATACAAAAAAGGACTGGGAGTGTGGCTTAGTGGTTGAGTGCTCCTGAGTTCAATCCCTGGTACCCCATCCTCACCTGCCAAAAAAGAAAGGAAATAAAAAACTCTTTCATAGATACAAAAGCTAACAGAATTTATCACTAGCTAACAGAACTTTACTATATAAAATGTTAAATAAAATCCTTTAATTAGAAAGAAAATGATACCAGATAGAAATCTCTATCTATACAAAAGAAAGAAAAGCACCAGCAGTGGTAACTGCATGGTAATTATACAGTTATTATCTCTTATTTTTTAAATCTCTTTAAGTGATAACTAACTGGCTAAAGCAGAACAGCATATTTTGGGGCCTATAACATATAAAAAGGTAAAATGTGTAGCCCAAAAGCTGGAAGGAAACAAATAATAGTATAATGTTACAAGATATTATACTGCGTGAAAAGTGACTTAATATCACTTTAAGATAGAACATAAGAAAAAAAAGATAGACCATGGTAAATTAAAGATGTGTATTGTAAATCTCAAAGCAAAAAAAAAATAATCTACCAAAAATAAAAAGAATTATAGTTAATAAACCAACAAGAGAGATAAAACTGAATAACAGTATTTAATAATCCAAAATAGGAAAAGTAAATTAGAAAAAAAATGTTAGCAAAAACAGTAAATGAAGAGCAATATGATTTATTTAAGCCCAAATGTTTCAATACTCAAAGCAATTGTAGATTATCTAAAAACACCATTTAAAAAGCAGAGATTGTTGGATTGGACAAAATAAGATTTAGCAAGTGTCCTACTTACACTGAACTCACTTTAAATACAAATTTACAATTTTGCTAAATGTTAAAAAAAAAACAACAGAAAAAAGCTGGGCATAGTGGCATATGCCTGTCTTCCTAGCTACTGGAGAAACTGAGGCAGGAGAATTGCAAATTTGAAACCAGCCTGGGCAATTCAGCAAGACCCTGTCTCAAAATTCTTTTTTAAAGTGGGGGTGGTGGGGAGCTGGTGTTGTGGCAAGCTGTGGCTCAGTGGTAGAGCACTTGCCTAGCACGGCTGAGGCACTGGGTTCAATCCTCAGCATCACATAAAAATTAATTAATTAAAGGTATTGTGTAAAAAAATTAAAGGGCTGTGGATACGGCTTAGTGGCAAAACACCTCTGGGTTCAATCCCCAATATCAGACAACAACAACAACAACAACAAAAAGCTATACAGACTTTATTAATACCAGACAAGCAGATTTCAGAGCAAAGAATGTTTTCAGGGATTGAGGGGAAAATTTTACAATGATAAATGAGTCAGTTCATCAAGAGGACATAATAATCCTAAACATTTACATATCCAATAATAGAGCCTTAGTATACATGAAGCAAAAATTAATGAACTTAAAGGAGATCTAGAGATGTTAACCATTAATGTCAGAGATTTCAATTCCCCTCTCTCAATAATTGATAGAAGAAAAGATAAAAATCCATAAAGTTATAGAAGACATGCTACACATGATGGTACACACACTGCAATCCCAGTTTGGGAGACTGAGGCAGAAGGATTAAAAATTTAAAACTAGCGAGACCCTGTTTCAAAATAAAAAATAAAAAGGGTTGGGAATGTGGCTCATTGGTAAAGTATTCCTAGGTTCAACCCCAATACGAAAACAAACAAAGGTATAGAAGACTTGAGCAATAGTATTAACCAATTATCTATTTATTTATTTATTTAATTTTGGTAGCAGGGACACTTAATCACTGAGCCACATAACTACTCCTTTCTATTTTTTGAGACAGGGTCTCACTAAGTTCCTTGGGGCCTCCCTAAATTGCTGAGTCTGACTTTGAACTTATGATCCTCCTGCCTCAGCTTCTTGAGCTGCTGGGCTTGTAGGCATGTACCACAACACCCAGCAGTAATAACCAATTTGACCAGTTGTCATGATCGAACAATCCATCCAACAGCAATAAAATATACTCTCCTTAATGCACCCAAAATGTTGATGAAATTAGCTATATTTCCTGGTTCAAAAGTCAAAACTTAAAAATTTAAATGAATGGAAATCATACAAAGTATGTTCTTAAATATAATTTTATGTCAGATTTCAATAACAAAAAAGGATCTGGAAAAATCCCTCAGCACTTGGAAGCTAAAATAAATCATTCTTCTAAATAATCAATATGTCAAAGACATCAATAGAAAGTTTTTGAATTGAGCTAATATAAATATAAAATGTCAAAATTTGTGGAATACAACATAAGCAAAACTTAGAAGGGCATTTATAGCATTAACATCTGTATTTTTAAAAAAAGAATGTTTTTTAATTGATGAGCTTAGCTTTTTTTTTTTTTTTTTTTTTTTAGTAGCAGGAATTGAACCAAGGGTGTTTAATCACTGAGCCACATCCCCACCCCTTTTTATTCTTTATTTTGAGACAGGGTCTCACAAAGTAGCTTACAGCTAAATTGCTAAATTTCTTAGACAGGCTTCCAACCTATGATCCTCTTGCCTCAGGTTGCCCAGCCACTGGAATCACAGGCATGCCCCACGTGCCCAGCTTTAACTTCTATCTTTAAAAAGACAGGGGAAAGATCAAATGAAACCCAAAATAATCAGAATAAAGGAAATAACACCACAACAGTAATCAATAAAATAGGAAACAGTTGGGCGTTTTCGCTCATGCCTGTTGAGGTTGAAGCAGGAGGATTATGAGTTCAAAGCCAGCCTCAGTAATGGGGAGGCACTAAGCATCTCAGTGAGACTCTGTCTCTAAATAAAATACAATATAGGGCTGGGGATGTGGCTTAGTGGTTGGGTGCCCCTGAGTTCAATCCATGGTACCCACCCTCCCCCCCAAAAAAAGAAAAACATTGAAGAACAATAAATAAAAACAGAAACACATTATGTGAAAAGATCAATAAAATCAACAAACTATGATCCCAGTATAGTGATCAGGGGGGAAAAAAACGAGAAAACACAAATGACCAAGGTCAGGACTAACTTAATATTCTACAGACTTTAAAAGTATATGAAAGAAGGCTGGGGATATAGATCAGTTGGTAGAGTGCTTGCCTCACATGCACAAAGCCCTGGGTTTGATCCCCAGCATCTTTCTCTCTCTCTCTCTCTCTCTCTCTCTCTCTCTCACACACACACACACACACACACACACACACACAAATAAATATATATAGATGTATGTATATATATACATATATATATATATGAAGGAAATATTATAAACAATTTTGTGCTGCTAAATTCTACAACTCTAATGAAATATTAAAACCTTGAGAGACACAAACTACCAAAGCATTCCCAGAAATGGCAGTTCTGCTCAGTAGGCAAAAACAGGTGAGCATATAATTGAAAGTGACCAAAAGCAAGCATGGGGGGCTGGGGATGTGGCTCAAGCGGTAGCGCGCTCGCCTGGCAAGCGTGCGGCCAGGATTCCATCCTCAGCACCACATACAAACAAAGATATTGTGACCACCAAATAGTAAAAAAATAAATATTAAAATTCTCTCATTCTCTCTCTCTCTCTCTCTCTCTCTCTCTCTCTCTCTCTCTCTCTCTCTCTCTCTCTTTAAAAAAAAAAAGAAAGAAAATGTGTGTTGTATAAAAAAAAAAAAAGCAAGCATGGAAAATTATAGGGCATAGTCATAATGACAGTTTGAACACCCAGAAATTTTTAGTTCCTTTATGATCAGTTCTTTAGCAAAAAAAGGCATCAGTAGAATCTGAGAAAATAATTTTAAATGTGTCAAAGATGTTATGGAAAATATCTGACATTTTTAAGGTCTAAAATAAGTTACTGAGTTTTATGTGCTTTTAACTAAGATCTTAGGAAGAAAATAATTGTGACACCATGATGAGGCAAAGAGAATGATTTCCTGTATTCTCTAGAATACCTTTTTGAAATTTTTTAAAAATTTTTTTAGTTGTAGATGGACACACAATATCTTTATTTATTTTTAAGTGATGCTGAGGCTCCAACCCAGTGTCTCACACATGTGAGGCAAGCACTTTACCAGTGAGCTATAGCCCCAGCCTCCAGAATACCTTTTTATGTTCTTTGACACAGTATCTATTAATTGTCATAAATGACATGACGTAAATAGCTATAATTTATAAAAATTTTTACAAATTAACAAAAAATTACAAACAAGGTTAAAGTGAAATTATGAAATTATGCAATTAACAAGAAAAAACTATGAGTATCTGTAAATTAAAAAAATATTAAGCTGTGCACCTTGGCACATGTCTGTAATCCCAACAACTTGGTATGCTAAGGCAGGAGAATCTCCAGTTCAAAGCCAACTTCAACAATTTAGCGAGGCCCTAAGTAACATAGCGAGACCCAGTTTCAAAATAAAATAATAAAAAAGGGCTGTCTTAGTGACTAAGCTCCCCTTGGTTCCATTCCTGATAGGAATGCAGTGGAGTACACTTATAATCCCAGCAACTCGGAAGGCTAAGGTAGGAAGATGGCAAGTTCCAGGCCAGTCTTAGCAATGTAGCAAGGTCATAATCAATTTAGTGAGACCCTGTCTCAAAATAAAAAATAAAAAATGCTGGGGATGTAGCCCAGTGGTTAAAAGTAAAACATAAGGAGTTTTAATCTGATAAATTAACTAGTATTTTATAATAACCATTGCTGGGCTGGGGATATAGCTCAGTTTGTAGAGTGCTTGCATTGCATGCATAAGGCTGTGGAATTCAGTCTCTAGCACCATAAAAGAAAAATGAGATCAGTAATAACCATTGTTGGTAATGAGCAAATGAAAATTTTATAATTTCTCTTTAGAATATAATTTGTTACAATTTTTTTAAAGATAATTTAGTATTATATAACAAATTCAACATACTTACATACTGAATAAAAAAAAATAAAGTCCACATGATTATTTCAAGAGATTTGGAACAAATTTGCCAAAATCAAATGCCCTTTCATGATAAAACCACTTAACAAATTAGGTACAGAAGGAAACTTATTCAATCAGATAAATGGCATCTACAAAAATCCCCACAGCTGACAATTGATGGTAAAAGACTGCATGCTTTGCCCTAAGATTGAGAGTGACAGCTGGGTGCAGTCTTGAATGCCTGTATTCCCAATGACTCAGGAAACTAAGGCAGGAGGATGCAATTTCAAAGCCAGCCTCAGCAATTTAGGGAGGCCCTCAGCAATTTAGTGAAACCCTGTCTCAAAAAAAAAAAAAAAAGGGCTAGGTTTGTGGCTCAGTGGTTAAACGCACTAAGTACCAAAAAAATTAAAAAGTGATAGTATATCTGTTTTTATCACTTTCATTCAACATCAAACCAAAGGCTCTGATCAGGGCAATTAGGCAAAAAAAAAAAAAAGGGGGGGGAAATAAGAGTTACCCAGATTGAGAAAAAAGAAGAAAAACTACCGCTATTTGATATTATCTTTTTTCTGTACCAGAGATTGAACTCAGGGGTGCTCAACCACTGAGTCACATCCCCAGCCCTTTTTCATTTATCTTGAAATTTTGAGACAGAGTTTTGTTAAGTTGCTTAGGCCTCGATTAATTGCTGAGACTCGCTTTGAATTTTGGATCTTCCGGCCCCAGCCTCCCCAGCCACTGGAATTACAGACATGAGCCACCATACCCAGTGATGATACAATCTTGTATGTAGAAAATCCAAAGGATTCCACTAAAAATCTACAAGTACCAACAAATAAGTTTAGTACAATTTCAAGATTCAATATCATTACAGATGCTTCCCTTAGGTTGGGGATATGTCCCCATAAACTCATTGTAAATTGAAAATATAGTAAATTGGGATGGGCACAGTGGCACACAGCCATAATCCCAATTCCTTGGAAGGCTGAGGCAGGAGGACTGTAAATTCCAGGCCAGTCTCAGCAATTTAACAAGACCCTGTCTCAAAAATAAAAAAAAAAACATACGAAGGGCTAGGTATGTAGCTCAGTGGTAAAATGCCCCTGGGTTCAACTCCTGTTACTAAAAAAAAAAAAAAAAAAAAAAAAAAGTAAGTAAAAAGTGCATTTAATTATGTATCTAATCCTAGCAATGAATAATCTGAAACAAAGATAAAGACAATTTCATTTATAATTACATCAAAAGGAATAAAATACTGGGCTGGGGTTGTGGCTGAGCAGTATAGCGCTCGCCTAGTAAGTACAAGGCCATGGGTTTGATGCTCAGCACCGCATAAAAATAAATAAAATAAAGGTATTGTGTCCAACTACAACTTAAAAATAAATATTTAAAAAAGGAATAAAATACTAAGGAGTCAATATAATAAGAAAAGTCTAAAACACAGATACTGAAAATTATAAAACATTATTGAAAGAGATTTAAGATGATCTAAGTAAATGGAAACACATCTTATGTTCATAGATTGAAAGACAGTATAATTAGGGTGGCAGTATTCCCCTAATTAATCTAGATTCAACACAATCCCTATCAAATTTTCAACTGGAGTTGTTATAGAAATTGACAAACTGATCTTAAAAGTAATATGGAAATTCAAGTAACCTAAAATAAACAAGCATTCTTAGTTTAAAAAAAAAAAAAAGAACAAAATTGAAGGTTTCATCCTGCAGCTTTTGAAATTTACTATAAAGCCAAGGTAATAAAAGCCAGGTATGGTGGCACACACCTGTAATCCCAGCTACTCTGAGGAATGAGACAAGAGGATCTCAAGTTTGAAGCCAGCCTGGACATCTTAGTGAGACCCTGTCTTAAAAGAAAAAGTGAGGGCACTGGGATTGTAGCTCAATGGTTGAGTGGAGCCTCTGGGATTTGTCCTTAGTACAGCAAAGCTAAGGTAATAAAGACAGTGTGGTTAATCGAACAAAGACAGGCATACAGAATGGCCCACTTGAATTGACATTGAAAAATATTCCTACATTTACAGTCAGCTGACTTTTTAATAGATTGCCAAGCGTTTTGGAGTAAAATTTAATGAGTAAAATAACAAATAGTTACAAATGGTACTGAGACCATTTGGTACTAAAAGGAATATAGACACCAACCCCACACCACTTACAAAGCTTAACATGAAATATATCATGGGTATAAATGTAAAACCTTAAAAGGCTATAAAATTGTTAGAATAAAATATAGAAGTAAAATTTTTACCTTGGTTTTTTATTAATTTTTCCTCAGATTGGTTTGCTTGATGGTTTCTCATATACAACACTAAAAGCACAGGAAACCAAAGAAAAGTTTGACAAATTATACCATCAAAATAGAAAACATGAGGCTGGGGATATAGCTTAGTGGTAGATAGCTTGCCTAGCATGTGGGAGGACTTGGGTTCGATCCTCAGCACTGCAAAATCATCATCATCATCATTATCATCATCATTATCATTTATGCATCAAAGAACACTATAAGAAAATGAACAGACAAGCTACAGAGTAGGAAAAATACTTGTAGGTTATATACTTGATAAATATCTAGTAACCAGAATGGATAAAGTATGGTTAAAATTCAATAATAAAAAGATAAGACTGGAGGTGGCATGGGAAATGACTACTAGTAGGCATGGACTACATTTTGGGAGTGACAAAAATATTTTACAATTTATTGCGGTGATGGTTGCATAACCATGAATAGAGTAAAGCACATTGAATGTTACACGGCTTTAAATAAGTGAACTACATGATACATGTGAATTATATCTCAATAAACCTGGCTGGTAGTGCTGCTGCTGTTTTGTTTTGTTTTGTTTTAGTATTGGGGATCAAACCCAGGGACATTCTATCTCTGAGATATATCACAGCTCTTTTTATTTAACTTTTGAGACACAGTCTCACTAAGTTGCTAAGACTGGCCTTGAACTTGTGATTCTCTGGCCTCTATCTCCTAAGTCTCTGGGATTACAGGCATGAACCACTGTGTCTAGCTAAATCTGTTTTGTTTGTTTTAATATTTTTTAGTTGTAGATGAATATAATACCTTTATTTTATTTGTGTATTTTTACGCTATGCTGGAGATCGAACCCAGTGCCTCATGCCTGCTAGGCAAGCACTCTACCACTGAGCCACAGTCCAGACCCCTTGATTTGATTTAGATTGTTTTTTTGTTTTGGGTTTTTTTTTTTTTTTTTGCACTGTGGATTGAACCCAGGGGTGCTTTTTCGCTGAGCTATATAGTCCCAGTTCTTTCTATTTTATATTTCCACACAGGGTCTCACTAAGTTGCTAAGGGCCTCACTAAGTTGTAGTATGATGTAGTTTATAGTAACAAATATTAGAAATGATGAATCTTACAAGAGTGTGTTCATTGTGGTAATAGGACCAGAAACTGGGTTTCCCAGCAGTCCTTCCAAACTCTGAGTAGCAATCTGAAGTAAATATTCTAATTGTCACTGCATGTGCCATAGGCGCATTCCTTAGACCAGTTGCTGTTCATAGATATTGGCCACTGTGATTTGCGGTGTCAGAATCATGTGCCTGCTGCTGAGATCAGGAATTCACGGTTCTGGAACTGACCTGACAGACCTCTGACACACAGCCAATTTTTTTTTCTGTAAATTTGACCCTAAAGAGGAAGAAGGGCTGGGGTATAGCTCAGTGGCAGGTCACAAGCCTAGAATGCCAGAGACCCTGGGTTTGATTCCTGAACCACTCTCAGTGGGGGGATAACAACAAATCCCATCAATATGTACAATTACAATGCACTGATTTAAAAAATGGGGGGAAAAATCTGCTCTCAAAAGAAAAAAAAAGGCAGGGGGACTATATCAATATAACTAGATCAGAACTGGGAGAGGAAGAGGTTTTATATTTGATAATGATGATGATGGTGGTGCTGGTGCTACTGGGAATTGAACCCAGGGTGCTTTACCACTGGACCACATCCCCAGCTCTTTTTATTTTTTATTTTGAAACAGGGTCTCACTAAGTTTCTTAGGGCCAGTAAATTGCTGAGGCTGCCCTCTAACTTGCAATCCTTCTGCCTCAGTCTCCCAAATTGCTAGGATTACAAGCATGTACCACTACACCCAGTTCTGAGGAGGATTCTTGTTTCTTTCTTTTTTCTTTCTTTCTTTCTTTTTTTCTTTTTTTTAAGAATGGAGGAGGTAGGGGAGGGGGCATGGGGTTAGCAATGATGGTGGAATATGATGGACATTATTATCCAAAGTACATGTATGAAGACACGAATTGGTATGAATATACTTTGTATACAACCAGAGATATGAAAAATTGTGTTCTAGATGTGTAATAGGAATTGTAATGCATTCTGCTTTCATATATAAATTTTAAAAATAATTTTTTAAAATAAAGTAAAATAAAACACAAAAAACGGGCTGTGGAAAAAAAATAGAATAGAGGTGATTGCACATGTTTAACTGCTTGTGCACAGAGGCAAAAAGGGAGGGAGCCTAATCAGAGAACTTAAGAAATCATTATTTTCCTTTCTCCCTCAGAAAAAATATATTTAATATATTTTAATATTTAATATATTTAATAAAGAAACCTCTTCCAAGGTCCTTAGAAAATAACCTAGGCTCTCCTTTAACTGTCCTCCTCATGCTTAGGAAATAAAAAGTTAAATTGCTGTTTTAAATCACATTGCACAGACTAGAAGATGAAATTCCAAAGCCCAGACAGTGATGTTAATCAACATTTCAGCTTTCATTAAAAACAGGATCCCCCGCCCCCACTCACTACTTTCCGCAGTTAGGTCGTAACTGTGGGCAGGCCACCGGACTTGGCAAAACACAATGTGGTGAGCTGCTTCTTTCATGTTTGTTCACTCCTCTCAAATTCTCAGCTGCTGTTGCTGACCCCTCTTTGTTGGAGCACTAGAGGCAGGAGAGAAAAGGGAAGCAGAAAGTTCTTCCTTGACTGATACTATTTTAAGACGGCTTTGCACTCTCTGGTTTTGGCAGATATGTAAAGCTGAGTCATTTTTTAAAGATGGTTTCACGGATTCTTTGGAGACCATCCTGCTGGACCCTTCCAACAGCAACCCTCATGACATGGGTCTTGCCTTCTGTTATAGCTCTGGATCCACTGTTTAGCTACTGCTAGAAATGAAAAGATGACTTCTCAGAATCTCTGTTAGAGCCGCGTCACCTTCCCAGAGAATCCTCTTGGAAAAAATTCTTGCTACGTGAAATTATGCATTTTCTGTATTGTTAAAGTCAATTGAGTCATAGTTTTAGGTTATCTGCAGCTAAGTGCACTGATAGTTCAAGTCTATGTAACTTTGGGGTATGGTGGCATAGGCCTATAATCTCATGTTTCTAGAGACTGAGACAGAAGGATGGCAAGTTCAAAGTCAGCCTCAGTAAGTTACCTAAGCCACTTAGTGAGAACCTGTCTTGAAATAAAAAGAGCTAGGGATGTGGCTCAGTAGCTAAAACCCTCTAGATTCAATCCCCATAACACTCTCCCCTCAAAAATTATAATTAATTGATGCTTAAATTCTATTTTTCTCTTCCTGGTATCCTGCTTACTATATGGGGAGAGAGTTGCTAATTTTGTGCTTGATTCCTCTTTTAAAAAAATTCAGTGGTCCTGGTTAAGAAGGTGAAGTTTAGTGTCTCCACAGCCTCAGAGAAAGGCTTCCTGCATAAGAATGTTCAGAAACCTACTGAATTGATGGAGTAGGAATAAATATAGTAATAAGGAATTAATCTTAAAAGTAGTAAGGGCTGTGGTTGTGGCTCAGTGGTAAATACTGGCTTAGTATGTACAAGGGCCAGAGTTCAGTTCCCAGCAGTGCAAAATGTAAAATAAATGTATTGAGAAACTTATCCCAAAACCAAGGCCAGAATTCTCAGATTTTTCTCTTTAAACCTCCCTAAGTGAGTTTTTTTCAGAGATTGATAGATTTTATTTTCTGGAAATTAAAAAAAAAATTAGATGGAATGCTCATATGGTTAAGGTAGTAACTGTTATGTATCTGCCTTAAAACTAACAAGTAACAAAACAACTCAAAAAAAAGGGCAATGATTTTGTACCCAGAAGCAAACTAAACACACCATGAACCAATTTGAACCCAAATATAACTGCTATTTTCAGTTAGTAAGTAATTCATGAATACATATTATATTACAAAACATTCTAAAAGTTCTTTTCCTTTTTGTACGTATTTGCATACACATTCACTATAACTTTAAAATGTTACATAAGTCAATAATTGTATATATACTGTTCTGTGACTCCAACTTTTAGTTTATAATTTGTTTTGAAGTTTTTCTAAGTCTTCACAGAGCTCATTTTTTAAAAAGACAACTAATCTTTATTATTATAACAATTATTATTATCATTATTATTGGAAGTAGTAGTACTCAGGATTTAATCCATGGTGTTTTACTGCTGAACTGTATTTCCAACTTTTTTTGTTTTTTGAGAAAGGGTTTCACCAAGTTGCTGAGGGCCTTGTTAACTTACTGAGGCCGGCTTCAAACTTGATCCTCCTCTCTCAGCCCTGAGTCACTGGGATGTACCATCACACCTGGCTATAAAGCTCATTTTAACAACTGTATAACATTCAATAGTAAAGAGCATAGAATTTATTAGATCATATCTATTAATGGACATTTACATTCCTTCCAGTATTTAGCTTTTATTTTTATTTATTTATTTTTTCTTTTAGAGAGAGTGAGGGGGGGAGAGAGAGAGAGAGAGAGAGAGAGAGAGAGAGAGAGAGAATTTTAACATTTTATTTAGTTCTCGGCGGACACAACATCTTCGTTTGTATGTGGTGCTGAGGATCGAACCCGGGCCTCACGCACACTAGGCGAGTGCGCTACCAATTGAGCCACATCCCCAGCCCAGTATTTAGCTTTTAATAAAAATACTGGATGAATAATAAACATTCCTTTAGTCACATCTTTCTTTTTTTTGTCACATCTTTCTATAAAATTTTTAAAAGTAAGTCAAAGAGTATATGCTTAGCACAACAAGTTTTCTCAGCTAGCCTCTATATATGATCGCTTACTTTAATTACATATAGAGAATTGTCTAGCACATTAATAATAAGATACCAATTGAACAAATAGATCACTGCCTACAAAGATATTATCTTAAATATGCCCTTCATAAATGTGTCATGTTTCAAAATGGAACTGCAAAAAACAAATATACAGGATGACCAATCTAATTGAGAATGCAAGATGGTTTCAGGTGAAGTTTATTGTTCCTTCCTGCCCTTTAAAAATGTGTTTCACTATCCACATTTTTTGATCCATTATAATTATCTGTAATGATGGAATTTGTGGTTCCACATTCGTACTTGCATACAATATAACAATATAATTTGGTCAATATCCACTCCCCAGCTTTCCCACCTTCCTTCTCTTCTTCTACCGCTGGTCCCTTCCTTCTACTGCTCTCCCTTTGATTTTCATGAGATTTCCTCCTCCCTACCTTTCTTTTCCTTTTTCCTCTCTACCTTCCACATATGAGAAAAAAACATATGACCCTTGACCCTCTGAGTTTAACTTCTTTCACTTAACATAATGATCTCACGTTCCATCCATTTTCCTGCAGATGCCATAATTTCAATTTTTCCTTATGGCTCTTCCTTTCTTCTTTCCTTGATTCCTTTTATTCTCTCTGTCTCCCTCCCTCTCTTTCCTTTATGCCCTCCCTTCCTCCTTCCTTCCATCCTTCCTTTCTTCCATCTGCTCACACATGTGGCTATCAGTAACCATTTATTCAATGTTAGAATCCACCTTTCCAGTCTTGTGCTTCCATTACTCAGGAAAACACGCCTGTGTAATAATTGTGAGGAATAACAACCACTAAGGTGTTGCTCATTTTCCCAACCCAGTAGAAGACTAAAAGATCTGTTTTCATAAGTGATCCTGTTTTAAACAGTTACAGAATCACTTGTCAAGCCGTTTGTTTTTCTTTACAAGGGAAGGCTTGCATTACATTTTTATTGCCTGAAAGAAAACTCTGCCATGCCTTTCATGTTATGTAGTCTATAAATAGGTTTTCTCATTCAGCAGAAAGGAAGCAGAAATATGATAAGTTTTACATAATATATTAAATATTCCTTGTGGTTCATGGGTCAACAAACGGAATGGTCGACACCAAATCTCCCTCACACATTAGTCTGCATTAGCAATAATTCTTAATTTGGCAACCTAAGAAGAATATTGTAACAGAATCAAGGTCCAAAGGCATCAGAGAGTATTTTTAGACTTCTTATGGAGTCCTGATCTGCTCTTTTTAGGTGTGGATTTCATGCATGAAAGTTCAGTTACTAGTTTTCCAAACTTCATAAAGTCCTTAGATCAACAAGCATCATGAAAACCCACTCTAGGTGGGTTTAAATGCAAAGGATGCATTTAAATTTTAATTCCAAATTGTTTTCAAGTAATTTGTCAACGTGTTTGCTGTTGTGCACTTGCTCTTCCTAGGCAGCTAGTTGTAAATGGCCTCCGTGATTTGGCAGTGCAAGAGCCTGCAAAGGAATGGACACTGTTATTTGTTGCCAATTAGCACAATGCCAGGCTAGATATCAGTCAAGTGCAGCAATAAATAACATTCGGTGTACGTGTCTAAGGAACTTTTGTTAAACAATATTTCCTACTAGGTTGAGTTTAATTGAAGCACACTAACAAAAAGAAAACAGAAAAAGCCTTCAGGGACTTTGCAAACAGTAAATACATTTCTTTCTCTTTTTTTATTTCATAAATAGATTTCTTAGAAGGTCATAAACTTGACTTGAGTATCTCAGTGTCTTTTTAAAACCTTAAATAAATTATACTCTTTCGCATTTTTATACTAATATACAACGCAACCTCTCTATACTTTGCAGATTATTTTGAAATGTAATAAGGGTTTAGGGGTGTAGCTCAGTGGTAGAGGACACACAGCATGCACAAGGCCTTGGGTTCAATTCCTAATGCCAAAACAAATAAATGACTTTTTTTCTTAATGTAATGAGTTTGATTTAAGTTTAAATTTATACTTGCAAAAGCATTTGCAAAATTAGGGAGTTTTTTTGTTCTGTTTTGTTTTTTGCTTTGATTTCAATACTGGGGATTGAATCCAGTGGCTGTTGAACTACATCCCCAGTCCTTTTTATTTTGAGACAGGGTTTCGGCTAAATTGCTGAGGTCTTGCTAAATTGCTGATGTTGTCCTTGAACTTTTGATCCACCTGCTCCCACCTCTTGAGACTAGAATTAGAATTACTGCTACTACTGGGCTGGGGATGTGGCTCAAGCGGTAGCCCGCTTGCCTGGCATCCGTGCGGCCCGGGTTCGATCCTCAGTACCACATACTAACAAAAAGGTGTTGTGTCTGCTGATAACTAAAAAATAAAATATTAAAATTCTCTCTCTCTATCTCTCTTGCAAAAAAAAAAAAAAGAATTACTACTACTGTGCCCAGTAAATTTAGGGGGAAATTTTTATTTATTTGTTTATTTATTGGGACTGAGGATTGAACCCATTGACCTACATCCCCAGCACTATATATTTTTTATTTTGAAACAGAGGGTCTCATTAAATTGCTAAGATTGGTCTTAAACTTGTGATCCTCCTGCCTCAGCCTCCCAAATCACTGAGATTACTTCCAGATAGGAAATACTTCTAAAATGCATTAGTAGACTGGATATGGTTTTAAAAACCTGTAATCCCAGGGATTTGAGAGGCCAAAACAAAAGTTCAAGCAGGCTGAGGTTGTGGCTCAATGGTAGAGCATTTACTGAGCATATATTATGCACTGGGTTCAATTTTCAGCACTGTGTGTAAAGACATAAAAAATAAAGGTCCGTTGACAACTAAAAAATATTTTTAAAAAATCAAGTTTGAGGGCAGCCTCAGCAATTTAGCAAAGCCTAAACAATTTAGCCAGACCCTGTCTCAAAATAAAAAGGGGTAAGGATGTGGCTCAGTGGTTAAGTGCCCTGAGTTTGGTCCCCAGAATCGAAAAAAGAAAGAAAGAATAAATGAATGAAATACATTAGCAAATCTAGAAGAGATTTTCACACTAATCTGATTCATTCTAACCAATGTAGGTAGGTCTAGGGACGTGACTCAGTGGTAGAGCATTTGCTTGGCATGTATGAGGCCCTGGGTTTGATTCTGACACTAAAAAATAAAAGAATCTTATTGGTGCCAAAGAACGGAAGTGTATAATGTATATTTGTTACAGCTAAAAAGTATTACATTGAAAAAATGCTTACAGAAATGCGTAGCTGAGGCTCTGGGTTCCACTGCCTACAACTTAAAAAAAAAAAAAAAAAGAAAAAGATGCTTATTGAACTTTCACAGTGTGCCAGCAATATACTTGGAAGATATCAGTGAATAAAACAAAAATTGCCATTGCCATGAAACTTACATTTAGCTTCTGTTATCACAGGTTTCAAAAAATTGCTGAAACATCCTTAATTCAAGTTTAAATCAAACAACTATAGCAGAAAAAAATTAGCAAAGGAAACTTCTTTCCCAACTGAGGAAAGTGACAGTGAGGTGTTTTTATTTGCTCAAAACAAAAACAGAATCTGATTCAAATGTATAATATGTCAAGATCATTGTACTGTCATGTGTAACTAATTAAAACAAATTTAAAAAACAGAATTAGTGACAGATAACATCAGAATAAACAGACTACTGTGCACATTTTATGATACCACAAAATTTTCTGAAGAATAAATCACAAAACTTAAAAAAGAAATATGGATTTGGCAGAAAATGGTTTCTGTTACACATTTGAGAGAGCTTTTATCTTTTGTAATGTGGCTATCAGATGACAGAAGAAGAAACCTGTGAAGGAAATGCGAATATAACAAATTACAAACTGAATTGAGTCTTTGAATCTTAGCCCAACTGGCTTAGCTAATTTGCTGAACAAAGTACTGAAAATATTCCAAAGCAGGGGCATTTACTGCATTGAAACTGAATAAACCAAGGGGTCAAATGATTGTTTCAAAATCTCTCTTTAATTAAAAAATTGTTTCCCTTTTTACAAGAGTGGCTCACTTTAATGATTTAATATTTTTTATCATCAAAAAGGCAGCTTATATGGTTCACAATTAGAAGACAGATTTTTTAAAATTTATGAGTACAAACAGTATTTTTGAAATGTCTTTAAGAAATGTATATGAATACCATTCGATTCACGGAAAAGATTCAATCACGTTTAATTGTTCCTAAATTTATACTGGAAGATTTTCTCTACTACATGATGCACTGTAGATTTGATTTGATTTGATTTTAAATGCTAAAACAAAGTTTTCAAAATGCTGTATATGCTGCCAGATATAGTGAACATGCCTGTGTACAGCAACTCAGGAGGCTGAGGCAGGAGGATCACAAGTTCAAGGTCAGCCTCAGCAACTTAAGGAGGCCCTATGCAACTTAGTGAAACCCTGTCTCAAAGTGGGAGGAAAAAAAAAAAAAGGTTGGGGATGTGGTTCACTGGTTAAGCATCCCTGGGTTCAATCCCTGGTAAAGAGAGAGAGAGAGACAGAGAGAGGAAATAGAGGGAGGGGGGAGGAAGGAAAAGAAAAAAAAGAAGGAAGGAAGAGAGGGAGGGAGGGAAGAAGGGAGGAATGAAAGAAAAGGAAAATGCTGTATATATCTTGCACATAAGCAGTCATACTGAAGGAAGGACTTACTGAAGGAAGTACTCACACATAACATAATGGAATAACATAAATGATGTAATAGAGAGCTATTGCACATAGGAAGATAAATTCTGTATCATGCCTTCATTCACCTGTCACTCTGCAAATGCTGGATTCCGAAATACATATATTTACATATAAGCTTATATGTATCTTTGAATATTGTATACAGATGCAAAGATCCTTGACTCATGATGCGGTTACATTTTGATGAACTCCTTACAAACTGAAAATATTTAAGTTGACCGAGGAATGTACTTCAGCTGTAGAGCATGTGCCTAGCACATGTAAGTCCCTGGATTTTATCTCCAGCAAAACACACACACACACACACACACACACACACACAAACACACAATTGTAAGTTGAACATGCATTTAATATACCTTACCTACTGACCTATCCTCGCTTAGCAACATGATCTACCCTTGCTTAGCAACATCGCACACCACAGAGTATCAGTTGTTTACCTTCATTATCTCATGGTTTTCTGGGAGCTGCACTCATTGTTACTGCTCAGCATCAGAAAACTGTATCATACTGCTATATTGCTAGGCTGGGAAAAAAGCCAAATTTAAAATTTGAAATATAGTTTCTACTAATGTGTACTGCTTTCACATCATCAAGGAGTTGAAAAAGCATGAGTCAAAACATCATAAACATATACCCTCTGCATATGTTGTTTTCTTCTTTTCCTTCCTTTTTTTTTTTTTTCCCCACTGGAGATTGAAGCCAGGAGTGCTTTATCATTGAACTACATCCCTGGCCCTTTTCTTTGTTTTTTTGTCTAATTTTGAGACAGGGGCTACCTACTAAATTTCTTAAGGCCTTGCTAAACTGCTGAGGCTGGCCTTGAATTTGTGATGCTCTGCTTTAGCCTTCAGAGTTTCTTAGATAATAGGTATATAGCACCACACCTGGATGGCTTTTCTTTATTTATTCAGCTAATGAATGAAGAAACAAACCAAAATAACATTACTGAAGAAAAATGTCTTTCTTTTTTTTTTTTTTTTTTTGGTACCAGTAATTGAACCCAGGGGTGCTATACCACTGAGCAACATCCCCAGCTCTTTTTATGTTTATTTTAAGACAGGGCCCAGCTAAGTTGCTGAGGCTGGCCTGGAACCTGTGATTCTCAGCCTCCTAAGTTACTGGGATTACAGATGTGAGTCCATCTAGGAGATTTTCACATTCATTCAAATTTTAAATTAATCTAATGTCAATGAAAATACAGAAACAAAATTTACATTATTTTAGTAATCTCAATAATGCTGGGGGAAAGGAAAATAAATAAATAAATAGCAATTACAGAAGACCTAAATTTGTCAAGAATGGTTACAATTTTTTTTTTCATGAATCCTTACAACACTACTTTGACATAGGAAGTATTATTTACAACAGTTTTTAGACAAAGGAAGGTGATTTTTTTCAATGTCATACAATAGCCAGTGGCCATGGAGGATCTCAGTTCACCACATGGAGTCCTTAACTGCTGAACTCCACTGTTCACCTTTATGATCTTAATTTCCTTTTGTCTCCTGGTTTGTTTTCAGTTTTTTATTTTCGTCTATCTTTCTTTTACCCACCTTTTCCTTCCTTTGTTCCTTTTCCAATACAGAAACACACACACACACACAAGAAAACAAATATTTTTTCAGTACATTAGGGAAAAATACACCATGGATATGCTAGAAAAAAATTCTGATTTATTTGCAAATTCTTTAGGAGAAGCTTAAAAAAAACAGCAGAATCACAAAGGATCTTATCATTGAGGATTGGCAGGGAATAGATGACATACTCATATTGGGTAATTTAAGGAGCTACTTTGAAAGGAACAATTCTTAAAGGATTATTAGAAGACAAGAAAAGTTCTCAGAAGACAAGGAAACCATGTGGAGGCGGGCAGAGCACAAAGTAAGGTTTGAGGCTCTATTGCCACTGCTAGGCTTGAAGGCTGGGAAGTCGTAGCTTTCAGAACCTTGAGAAACAGAAAGCTATGTGGACAGTGTCAACCTGCAGGCATTCTGATCCTCAGTCAGGGACTCAAACAGGTACAAGGTGATGGAACCTTTTGCTCTATTGTTTATTTGTAAATTAGAGAATATGCAGAGGGGAAAGGGAAAGGACTGGGGAATGGGATTGAACAAATTATGTTATGTCATATGCAAATATGGCAAAATAAATCCCACTATTATGTATAATGATAATGCACAAATAACCCAGGAATTGAACCCACGGGTGTTTAACCCTCAGCTATATTTTAATTATTATTTTGAGACAAATTCTTGATAAATTGCTGAGGCTGACCTTGAATTTGTGATTCTCCTGCCTCAGCCTCCCAAGTCACTGGGATTATCAATGTATGCCACCACACTCAACCTCAAAATCTCTATATTAGCTTGATTATTTTATCTTCTTTATTCTGCAGTTTTACCAAGTATTTTTGAGTCATTCCAAGTCATCCACAAGTTTAGGTCAAATTGCTTTCTCCCTGGCTTCTATTCACAGATTCCACATCTCAAATATCCTGAACCAGCCACTTTCCCTCTCTGTTTCCAAGTCTGCTCCTGTTTCATTAAATGATACTTTATCCTCCCTGCTCATAGGGACAATGCTTTCTTTACCACTCTTGTTCCACAATTTTCTAGTTGACTTTGCCTAGTTCATTGGGCCTTAGAATATTGTTTTCTAGATACTCATAGCCTTTTTATCTTTATTTCTATGAATCAGTTTCTGACTCCCACATAATGATTGCTTGTGAATATTTAATTTTTATATTATCTATAAATTTTAATTTTTATATTATCTAGAAATTGATAGCATAGTAGGCATGTTATCACAGATTAAACAAAAGAATATTATTTGTAATCTAATAAGATCAATGTTTTCCAAACAACAGGTCATGACCCAGATGGATCAGAAGCTAAGTTTCCTTGGCTGATTCCAGAATTTTAAAAAATTGACCAAAAAACAGTGAAAGAGGATGGAATAAAAAAAATCAAAGTACAGTTGAGTATGATGGTGCACGCCTGTAATTCCAGCAGCTCAGGAGACTGAGGCAGGTGGATCACAAGTTCAAGGCCAGCTTCAGCAAAGCCAGCCGTAATAAGTTCTTAAGCAACTTAGTGAGATCTATCTCTAAATAAAATATAGAAAAGGGTTGGGGATGTGACTCAGTGGTTACTCTGTCCTGGATTCATTTCTGGGGACAAAGAAAAAGAAAAGTAAAAGTGTATATTGTTTCATGAAACTTTTTTTGTTGTTATTTTTGTGTATATGTATGCTTGGTCACTGTGTAAAATGCATTTCTTTTCTGTGAGTTAATATTTTTTAGAAGTTTGAAGGCCACACACATTTACTTACCTGTTGCTTTGAAAATGCTCTTAGTCCTTTCCATTACATTTTCAGTTAGACTATAAAGTGCTTAAAGGAAGGGTCTCTTCTCTCTCTCTCTCTCTCTCTCTCTCTCTCTCTCTCTCTCTCTCTCTCTCTCTCTCTCTCTTGTTAGTTTTGATACTGGGGATTCAACCCAGGAGTGCTTCACCACTGAGCCACATCCCCAGGCCTTTTTATTTTTTTATTTTGAAACAGGGTCTTGCTAAATTGATAAAGTTGGACTTGAACTCAAAATCCTCCTGGCTCAGCCTCCTGAGCCGCTGGGAATACAGCGTGCGCCATCACACCCTGCTGGTTTAAGGTTTTCAATGTGGTTTACTTTGCCAAAACTCAGAATATGAAGAAGCATAGGAATGTAACATTGACCATTTGTTAACTACTCAGTAATTGTTTTTGATTTCCCATGAATATGTTCATGTTGAAAAAAGACAAAACATAACCAAATGAAAGTTCCTTAATTTGAGGAGTGCTATGAGGTTAGACAAAATCAATTGCCAGAGAAGCGGACTTTATGAAAACTGTTGTTGAAGTCAGACAGGAGGTCTGGTTATAAAAAGCCTTTCAAAGTCACAGCACCCATAAGGTAACATAAACCTGCTGCATCCCTAAGAAACACTGCTTAGCCAGCACAGTGGCTCATATCTGTAATGACAGTTACTCAGAAGGCTGAAGCAGAAGGATCGCACATTTCAGGGCAGCCTTAGCAACTTAGAGAGAGCCTACCACAAAATAAAATAAGAAGTACTACAATGTAGCTCCTGGGACTCAGGCCCTCCGGATGTACCTGACCCCAACAAGGAGTTCTGGTCCCACAAGTCTTTGGACAAGTCTGGCCTAAAGAGGATACCAAACTAGCAAGGCATGGTAGAACATGCCTGTAATTTGGGAGGATGAGGCAGGAGGATTACAAATTCAACATCAGCCTCAGCAACCTAATTAGAGAGACCTGTCTCAAAACTAAAGAAGGGCTGTGGGTGGCGCTCAGTCGGAGAGCACTCCTGGGTTGAAGCCCTAGTACCACAAACAAAAGCAAAATACTGCTTCTGTGCCTTCCCACATTATCTCAGTTAATTCTGAAATATGTAAATTTGGGTCAGAATGCCTGAGAATATTAGTGTCAAGTAATTGTAATTTACTTTAGCAGTTTTCCAAAATTGTACAAAACCAACAGCTTCCTCTGCATCAATCTCATAATGAAGTCTAAAATGGAGAAGAGAGAAATGTAGACTGATCACGGAGCCAAGCTAGTAACAGCAAACTACCCCCCTTCCCCATTCAACATGCACAATTGTTATATAATTGGAAATAATTTAATAGGGCTGATATGCCTTGATTACTGTATTATTTACTAGGTACCGGGAGCAGAAAGAGAAATAAAAATATGGTACCAACCCTCAGAAAGCAAGAGAAAGTTGGATAGGGAGATAAACTTAAATAACTTTTAAGTTTACAAAGGACATTGTTATATTTTGTTTTTCACAACAATCTTTTGTGGTATAAAGCTGTGGCCATGAGGTTAGTTAACTTGGCCAAAACTGTGGAGTACCAACATATTTCTATTTAAATTTATTTATTTATTTACCATTACTGGTGATTAAACTCAGGAGCCCTCTACTACTGAGTTATATCCCTAGCTTTACCCCACCACACACACACCCTTTTTGGTACTGGATATTGAAACCAGGGGTACTTTACCACTGAGCTGCATCCCCAGATCTTTTTATTTTTATTTTGAGACAGGATTTCACTAAGTTACTTAGGCTCTCTCTAAATTGCTGTTGCTGAGGATCACTTATGATCCTCCTGCCTCAACCTCTAGAATTGCTGAGATTACAGGCCTGAACTACCATGTCTGGCTTCAACTTCTTTTTCTTAAATTAGTTTTCACCTCAGGGATCCTTATCCAAGTGGCTTTATAGATGAACTCTTAAAGTTGAATCAAGAAATTATTTTGAAATATTAAATTTATGGACAATACTCCCAAAACCCTTACCTTTTGTCTTAGAATAACAATGTATTTGATGGATGAAATGAGCCTACCTGTTTTCTGTTTTGTTTTATTTGTTTGTTTTCTGGTACTAGAGATTGAAATCAGGGCATTCGGCTACTAAGCCACACACCCAGTCCTATTTTTTATTTTATTTAGAAACAAGGTCTCACTGAGTTGCTTAGCGCCTTGCCATTACAAAGGCTGGCATTGAACTCCCCATCCTTCTGCCTCAGCTTGTGGGGCCACTGGGAATGCCATGGGGCCCGGCAAGCCTACATGTTTTCAACTATGCTTTGAGATTTCCAAACTAATTAAGTATTATACAACTTTGTTTCTCTCTCTTTTTAAATTTTTTTTTTTAGTTGTAGATGGGCACAATACTTTTATTGATTTATTTTTAGAGGATAGAACCCAGTGCCTCACAAGTGTTAGACAAGCATGCTTTTTAAATTAACTTGTGAGGCTGTGCAGTGGCTCATGCCTGTAATCCCAGTGATATGGGAGGCTGAGGCAGAAGGATCACAGGTCCGAGGCTAGCCTGGGCAATTTAACAAGACCTTGCCTCAAAAGATAAAATGAGCCAGGTACCATGAGGCATGACTGAATTCCAGCAGCTCAGAAGGCTGAGGCAGGAGGATTATGAGTTCAAAGCCAGCCTCAGCAATTTAAACAGGCCCTAAGCAACTCAGCAAGAGCCTGTCTCTAAATGAAATACAAAAAAGGGCTGGGGATGTGACTCAGTGATTAAGTGTCCCTGAGTTCAATCCCTGGTAATGTCCCCCCCACCCCCACCCCCGCAAAAAAAAAAAAAAGGTAAGATGAAAAGGGTTGGGGATGTAGCTCAGTGGTAGAGTTCTCCTGGGTTTAATCCTCAGTACTACAAAACCAAAAGTAAACATACATGCAGGGAAGATTAAACTTTATATATTTATACTTTTTTGAAATAAGTCTAAACTCCATATACATTGATCAAGGGGTTAGAATTCCAGTTATGCCTTCTCATCTCTAAACATATTTGTTCTTCTTTAAATTGGAGATAATGATGCAGACTTGATGATCAAGTTAATACATCAGTTTATTAATATAATTACCTGATAAATGTCAAGTTTATAAAATGTATGTAATTATTATCATTATAATTCCTGTCTTATTATTATTATTATAGATGCGTAGTGTGATTCCTTTTTTTTTTTTTCATAGTATGATTTTTTATTGTAAGATCTCAGTTTAAAATACTCCCTCCTGGGAATGGTGCATTGCATCCTCAGTGACTTATGATACCCTCCTCTGTCACAGATCCCAGTCCTTTCTCCATCTGGACCCTATCTTACTTTATTGTAATTGCTTGTTACCTTTGTTTGTTTCTTTCTTTTTTTCTTTCTTTCTTTCTTTGAAAGCAAGTTTATACTCTTTAATCATAGAAATAATTTATATTTTAATAAGGACAAAGCAGCATGGATGACAATAAGTAACTAGTCAGTCACCTTTCTTGCCTGATAAACTGAAAGCCCTTAGAGAACAGAGACTCTGGCCATTATTAACACCATTATATGCCACAAGTACTTGGCACAGTCTATCACACAACAGAAGTCTAATAAATTCTTATGTGGTGAATAAAGAGTCAAAATTAGAGTTCTTTCTCCTCTTCAAAACATTTTATTTTCAGTATTGAAGATTATTACGTTAAAAAAAAATAGAAGCTAAACACAGTAGTACGAATGTACAGCCCCAGCTTGTGAGGAGGCTGAGGCAGCAGGATGGCAAGTTTGAGACCAACCTCTGCAACATAGTGAGACCCTGTCTCAAAATAAAAGATAATTGGGGCTGGGGATGTGGCTCAAGCGGTAGCGCGCTTGCCTGGCATGCATACAGCGGCACGGGTTCGATCCTCAGTACCACATACAAACAAAGATGCTGTGTCCGCCGATAACTAAAAAAAAATAAATAAATATTTTTAAAAAATCAAAATAAAAGATAAATAGGTCTGTGAATGTGGCTCAATGGTTAAGCTCCACTGGGTTTAATCCCTGGTACCAATAAATAAGTAAATAGAATTTAAAAGAAGAGCTGAGGATATACTTCACAGATGGAACTCTCATGGGTTTGATCCCCAGTACCACAAAAAATAAACAAGCCAGGCAAGGTGGCACTTGCCTATAATCCCAGAAACTTGGGAGGCTGAGGCAGGATGATTGCGAGTTCAAAGCCAGCCTCAGCAATGGTGAGGCACTAAGCAACTCAATGAGACCTTCTCTCTAAATAAAATACAAAAAAGATGTGACTCAGTGGTCGAGTGCTCCTGAGTTCGATCCCTAGTACAAAAAATTTAAAAAATAAATAAATAAATAAACAAATATTCTATCTATCCATGTCTTTTTGCTGTTTATATACTTTACACTTATTAAATACTTAATATGTTGCATGCATTACAGAAATGCATTAATTGATGAGTGAATGAAAAACTGGCTTAATAAGAATTATTCTTAAATTTAGAATATCACAACTAAAATTTTCAAAAAAAAATCTAAAAACAAGAGTTGAAAAGCTTTTCAGAGCTGGGGATGTGGCTCAAGCAGTAGCACGCTTGCCTGGCATTCTTGCGGCCCCGGGTTCGATCCTCAGCACCACATACAAAGATGTTGTGTCCGCCGAAAACTGAAAAATATATATTAAAAAAATGTTAAAAAAAAAAAAAGCTTTTCAATCTTAGTCTGTATACAAATATGAATTTTGGTAACATTTTTTATGTCAAATTATGTATTTAATAATGTTTGGCAGAGCGGGGTACTCAGGCACACACCTGTAATCCCAGCATCTTGGGAGGCTGAGACAGGAGGATTGCAAGTTCAAAGTCAGCCTTGACAACTTAGTGAGGCCCTAAGCAACTTACCAAAACCCTGACTCAAAATAAATATTGAAAAGGGTTGGGGATGTGGCTCTGTGGTTAAGCACCCCCGGAGTCAATCTCTGGTATAATAATGATGATGATGATTGGCAAAGGATAAAGAAGCTTATTTGTGCATAAGAGTCAAATTTTATTCAGTGGACTAAATTTGATATTTCTCTCCCTTTCCCTGCTCTTGTTGTTTCTGGATAGCAATGTGTCATTATGATTGTTACAATTTTTAAAATTCATTTGTTGATTTACAAAGAATAGAATGAAAAACTCACCAAAAGATTTTAAAAATGAAGGGGCTAGGGATGTAGCTCAGTCAGTAGAGTGCTTGCCTCACATGCATTAGGCCCTAGGTTCAATCCCTAGCACCACTAAAAAAAAAAAAAAAAAGAAGAAGAAGAAGAAACAAAACAGGTAAACTAGATCATATATTACGTGAAATCTAAAAAAAAAAAAAAAAAGAAAGAAAGAAAGAAAAATCCTTACGTATTCTCAGTTGGACAAATGTCTTCTTTCCATTATTGACCAAATGCATCTACCTGATCTAATGTTCTTTATATAGAAGTAGTCTCCTCTCAACATCACAAAGTATATATTTAAAGCAAAACATTTTAATCAAATTCACATGCAGATTCCATGGGCTCTTGCCAGTTCCTCTTATGATAATCCACCAGAACTGTGGTATTGCCATGCTTTATAGACTTTTAGAATAATTTTCTTTGATGCACATTTCATATCATAATGAAATGACTTGGCCTGTTTACAAATGTGTTTTATAAAACCAATTCCCTCTTCTGCTTTATTAACTCTTGAAAGTATTGGACAGTAAAAATTTTGAAAGTTATTTATTTTCTGCCAGATATAGTGGTTTATACCTGTAATCCCAGTAACTAGGGAAGCTGAGACAGGAGGATGGTAATTTCAAGGCCAGTCTCAACAACTTAGCGAGATTCTGTCTCAAAAAAAAAAAAAGAAAAAAAGGGTTAAGGATGTAGCTCAGTGGTGAAGTGTCCATGGGTTCAATCCCCAGTACCAAAAACCAAAAAAGAAAGTTATTTATTGTTTATCTTTTTGGTTTTGACTTTTTTATGTTGGGAATTGGGGGGGAAACACTTAAATTTCACCTGTTTTTTAAAGCACTTTTACTTCTTTTTTTAATATTTATTTTTTAGTTGTAGTTGGACATAAAACCTTTTATTTTATTTTTATGTGGTGCTGAGGATTGAACCCAACGCCTTAGCATGTGCTAGGCGAGCCCTCTACCACTGAGCCACAACCCCAGCCCTGACTTTTACTTCTTATTCCAAATATATTAAGCAAGTACTACGAAATTTTTATCATATGTAGTTACGTTTCAAAATGGAGCAATCAAAATTAGTAAAGGCAATAAATGTCCAAAAACATAAGAAATTCTATTTAGAAAATTAGAAGCCTTTTTCTAATTTGCAAATCATCTTTAAAATTTTTAATTGTATAAGTGCACATCTAGTTTTTATAAGTGTATCATATGTTTACAAAGGTTTATAATCAGGTAGTATGGAAAACAAAAGGAATAAAATGTAATAAAATGAACCTAATAACCCATTAGCTCAAAATTTAAAACCTCAGTAGTATCAACTGGTGATGACAAGAGAATTACAAGTTTGAAGTCAGCCTGGGCAATTTAGTGAGGCCCTGAGTCAAAATAAAAAATAGAAAGGGCTGAGGCTGAGTGCCTGGGCACATACCTGTAATCCCAGCAATTTGAGAAGCTAAGGCAGGGGAGTCACAAGTTCAAGGCCAGCCTTGGCTATTTAGTGAGGCCCACAGCAACTTAAAAATAAAAAGGGCTGGAGATGTGGCTTATGGCAGAGCACCCAGAGTTCAATCCCCAGTCAGTACTGAAATAAAATAAAGCCTTACTAATATCTGAGAAGCCTGAGAATCTGCTCTTCCCAGATTAAAAATCCCAGGAAGTAACAACTATTTTTTAATGTCAATTTCAATGTCAATTTTAATTTCAATTTCAATGTCAATTTCTTTATATATATATTAGTTGCAGTTGGACACAATACCTTTATTTTACTTATTTATTTTTATGTGGTGCTGAGGATCAAACCCAGGGCCTCGCATGTGCTAGGTGAGCGCTCTACTTTTGAGCCAACAACCCCAGCCCTTGATTTTCTTTATTGAGTGTTAGTGAGTGTCTCATCCATCTCTAAAAGCTTATTGTTTAGTTGAATTTTATTTATTTTTATTTAATTTATTTATTTATTTGCAATATTGAGGATTGAACCACTAAATTATATCCCCAGCCCTTTTTATTTCATTTTTGAAACAGTTCTTATTAAATTGCTACCACTGGCCTGGAATTTACAATCCTCCTGCCTAAGCCTTTTAAGATTACAAGTGTGCACCACCATGCCTGGTTTTATTGTTCAGTTTCCATGAATGAGTAGCAAACCTAAACTTAGATGTACACAGAAAAGACTATATACTGCTACTGCTATATTCATAAGGAGAACACTAACTAAACAGAGTTCATATGCCACAATCTTGCTCCCCCAACAGTTTAAAAGAGCCTTTTTAAGAGAAGTCAGTGAAACCAGGCATGGTGATGTATGCCTATAATCCCAGAGGCTAGGGAGACTGAGACAGGAGGATGGCAAATTCAAGGCCAGCCTCAGCAATTTAGCAAGGCCTCAGCAACTTAGTGAGACCCTGTCTCAAAATAAAAAGAGCTGGGGATGTGGCTCAGTGGTTAAGCCTCCCTGGGTTCAATCCTTGATATTAATTAATAAAATAAAGTCAGTGAGCAAGGCCATGAATGAAAACACAAAACATCAGTTTAGACAGTAATGTGGATTAACTTAGAAGACAGAAAAATAATGCAAGGAGTACAGCTTTACAAGAGATCACCACTCAATAATATTGTTAAATATAACAGAATATATACATTTTCACATACATATGTAAAATTCTATGAAATTTATTGGCTAAAGGGCATACATTGTATTTTAGAAATCAGAAAGTTTCTAGAAATTTGTAATATACAATATGCTATAAATGGAAAGACTAAATGGAGAAGTTGAAAGATAAAGTTAGGGAAATCTTTTTTTTTTTAATTTTTTTTTTATTGTTGGTCGTTCAAAACATTACATAGTTCTTAATACATCATATTTCAAGGACAGGGTAGGGACGAAGAGCTTGAGAAGAAGATTTACATTAAACAGGGATGAGAGGTGGGAGGGAAAGGGAGTGAGAAGGGAAATCACATGGAAATGGAAGGCGATCCTCAGGGTTATACAAAATGATACATAAGAGGAAAGGAGGGGTAAGACAAGATAATACAAATGGAAGAAATGATTTACAGTAGAAGGGGTAGAGAGAGAAAAGGGGAGGGGAGGGGAGGGGAGGGGGGATAGTAGAGAATAGGGAAATCTTTAAAAAATAGAGCAAATATATTTAAAAATGGACCCTTACTAAATAAAAGAAAATTAGAATATTGGTCTAATAGACAAAATATTCAGATAGTGGATTATAAAAAGGTAACAAATTAGTAGGAGGAGAAATCATCAGTGAAATAGTTCAAGAACATTTCCCAGAAAAAAAAGACAGGTGGAGTCAATCAACCACCTCCTGCACCACTACCTCTATTGCTTCTGCCTCTGATTCCGCTGCTGCCAGCCTGAGATTTTTGGAGGTCTTCTTTCTGGGTGCTTCTGCCACAGAAGAAACCGCTGCCCTGGATGAAACTGAAGCTGACACTGCTGCTGACTCCCAGAGATTGCCTGGTGACGCTGCCCGGACAGCTGCAATTGCAGCCACCACTACTGCTAACCTGCTGCTGCTGCTAACAACTACCACCACTACCGCTGCTACTATAGCCTAGAGGACTGCTTGGGGGTGACTCTAGGTTTGGTTGCACATGGCTGCACCCATTTTGAGACACCAGCCAGGGCCTGGAGCCTGAGTGCCAGCAGGTTTACCACCACAAGAGCTTGTGTCTGGGAACTCCAGCTGGGACCTGCAGGTCCAGTGTGAGGGTGCCTTCAGGTTTGGAGGAGCCTGGGGTCTTCCTGCTGAGAGTGCTGGTGGCCCTTGTCTTGCTGCTGCATCTCAGGATTGCTCTTTTGCATGAGTGTATCGCTGGTGGTCTCTGCATGTAAGAGCAGCATTGAGATCTTGGAACTGCAGCGTGGCCAATCCTGAGGTATCTGAAGCCCAAATGGGTGGGATAGAGACTGGGTTTACTAGAGCTGATCTGGGTTTGGTGATCCAAGCTGATCTGGGTTTGGTGAGAGACATCAGCGACAGGGCCGAGAAACTGTTGAACACTGACAGAGACAATTCGACTTTCCAGCAAGATTTGTTTTATTTTATTTTTTGATTCACTGAACTCTGTACCATATTTGGAACAGGATGCTTTTTATGCATCAGTATGTGGAGGTCAATGATGTATGAATGGTGTTTTGCATTTTTGTTGTATTCCTATGTCTTTAATTTTTTTCTCTTTTTGTTTGCATTTTTTCCTCTCTCTTGTCTAGTTTCTTGGATTTTCTTTACAACTTTTCTCCAACCAACAGCCAATCTCTGTCAGCTCCTCTTCCACTCTTCCTGTGAATTTTTACTTCTAGCTTCTCTCTTCCTCCCTAGTCAATATTTCATACTACACTACCTCTGTTCTCTCATCTACCATTCAAAATTGTAAACTGTTTTAACAAATATTCTGTTTGTACTATGGATAGTTATTAAACTTATCATTTTGGTTTAATGTGAGAAAGCAGTAGACACCTTAGTGGGAGCTATTAGGTTTAAATATATATATTGTGTACATAGGGTGCTATTGATATTGTTCTCACCAGTAAGGTGAAGTGTTGGAAAACTTCAGGGACACTATAAGTCTACAGGGTAGAATTTATCCTGCCTTAGATCCATATTTTTAGATGGGAAAACACACTAACAACATGAAAAAACAAGGGAATAAAGCACTCCAACAAACCAAGATGCTTCAACAACAGAAGCCACTGATAACACAGTAGAAGAAATATTCAAAAAGGAATTCAGGTTGTATATAGTTAAATTGATATGAAAATATAGTATAAGGAGTGAAATTAAAGAAAAAATACAGGAAGTGAAAGACCACTTCAATAAAGAGTTAGAGATGATGAAAAAAAAAAAAGCAGAAATCCTCAAAATGAAGTAATCAGTAAACCAAATTGTAAATTCAATAGAAAGCATCACCAACAGACTAGACCACTTGGAAGACAATGAAGACAAAATACATAATCATAAAAGTAGAGTTGAACATGCAGAGAAGATGATAAGAAACCATGAATTATGGAATAACATTAAAAGACCAAATTTAAGAGTTATCGGAATAGATGAAGGAGCAGAGATACAAACCAAAAAATGCACAATCTTTTCAATGTATAATAGCAGAAAATTTCCCAAACCTAAAGAATGGAATGGAATACCAAATACAAGAGGTTTACAGGACCCCAAAGGTACAAAATTACAGCAGACCCCCACCAAGACACATTATAATGAGAATGACTAATACACAGAATGAAGATAAAATCTTAAAGACTGTGAGAGAAAAAAAAATCAAATTATATACAGGGGGAAACCAATTTGGATCTCAACTGATTTCTCAGCCCAGACCCTCAAGGTTAGGAGGTCCTGGAATAATATATTTCAATCTCTGAAAGAAAATGGATGCCAACCAAGAATTTTATATCCAGCAAAATTAAGTTTCAGATTTGAAGATGAAATTAAAACATTCCATGATAAACAAAAATCGAAAGCATTCACAACTAGAAGAAAGCCTACACTACAGAGCATTCTCAACAAAATATTCCATGAGGATGAAGTGAAAAAAAAAAAAAGTGAAAACCAGCAAAGGGAGGATCTACACTAACGGGACATTCAACCAAAGGAGAAACTAAGACAAATCAAAAACCAGAAATAAATCAAAATAACAGGGAATAGGAATCATATCTCAATAATAACCTTGAATGTTCATGGCCTCAACTCATCAATCAAAAGATATAGATTGGCAGATTGGATTAAAAAACAAGACCCAACAATATGCTATTTTCAAGAGACTCCCCTCATGGGCAAAGACATCCACAGGCTAAAAGTGAAAGGATGGGAAAAAGACTTATTACTCATGTGGATTGCATAAATAAGCAAGGGTTTCCATTCTTGTTTCAGATAAAGTAGACTTCAAACCAAAATTAATTGAAGAAACAAAGATGGACATTTCATACTTCTTAAGGGAAGTATATATAAGCAGGACATAACAATTATAAATATTATGCCCCAAACAATGGAGCATCTATGTACATCAAACAAACCCTTCTCAATTTCAAGAGTCAAATTGACCACAACACAATAATACTGGGTGACTTTAACACATCTCTCTCACTACTGAACAGATCTAATAAATGAATTCAGCAAAGTAGCAGGATATAAAATCAACACGCACAAATCAAACGCATTCCTATACATCAGCAATGAATCCACTGAAAGAGAAATTAGGAAAACTACTCCATTCACAATAGCCTCAAAAAAAATAAATAAATAAATAAAATACCTGGAAATCAATCTAACAAAAGAGGTGAAAACCTCTATAATGAAAACTACAGAACACTAAAGAAAAATTGAAGAAAACCTTAGAATATGGAAAGATCTCCCATGCTCCTGGATAGGCAGAATTAATACTGTCAAAATGGCCACACTACCAAAGCATTATATAGATTTAATGCAATTTCTATTAAAATCCCAATGAAGACTGACTTCATAGAAATAGAAAAGGCATTCATGAAATTTATTTGGAAAAATAAAAGACCAAGAATATTGGTCTTTTAATTGCTTTAGCTAAAGCAATCTTTAGCAAGAAAAGTGAAGCAGGAGGCATCACAATACCAGACCTTAAACTGTACTACAGAGCTGTAGTAACAAAAATGGCATGGTATTGGCACCAAAATAGACTTGCAGACCAAAGGTACAGAATAGAGGACACAGAGACAAACTCATATAAATACGGTTATCTTATACTAGGCAAGGGTGCCAAAAACATTTACTGGAGACAAGAAAGCATATTCAACAAATGGTGCTGGCAAAACTGGAAAATTGACAAAACTAAGCAAAATGAAATTAAAACCTCTATCTCTTACCCTGTACAAAAATCAGCTCAATGTGGATCAAAGACTTAGGCACTAGCACAGAGAACCTGTGCCTAATAGAAGAAAAATTGGGCCAAAATATGCACCATATCGGCCTAGATCTGACTTCCTTAACAAGACTCCTAAAGCACAAGAAGTAAAATCAAGAATCAATAAATGGGATGAGTTCAAATTAAAAAGCTTCTTCTCAGCAAAGGAAACAATAACATGAGAGAACCTACAGATTGGGAGAAAATCTTTACCACATGCACTTCCAATAAAGCATTAAACTCTAGGATATATAAAGAACTTAACAAACTTAACACCAAAAATAAATTAAAAAATAGATAGATAAATAAATAGCCCAATCAATAAATGGGCTAAGGAACTAAACAAACACTTCAAAGAAGACGAAACACATTGATCAACAAATATATGAAAAAGTATTCAACATCTCTAGCAATTAGAGAAATGCAAATCAAATCTACTCTTAAGATTTTGTCTCCTACCAGAATAGCAATCATCAAGAATACAGGAAACAATAAATGTTGGCAAGGATGTGGTGAAAAATGTACACTCATACATTACTGGAGGGACTGCAAATTGGTGCAACCACTATGGAAATCAGTATGGAGATGTCCTCAGAAAATTGGGAATAGAACCAGCATTTGACGCAGCTATCCCACTCCTTAGTTTATACCAAAAGGACTTAAAATCAGCATACCATAGTGATGCAGCCACATCAATGTTTATAGCATCTCAATTCACAATAGGTAAGCTATGGAACCAACCTAGGTGCACTTCAATAGATGAATGATGAATGGATAAAGAAAATACGGTATATATATATATATATATATATATATATATATATATATATATATATATATATATATAAAATGGAATATTGGTCAGCTTTTAAGAAGAGCAAAATGTGGGCATTTGCCAGTAAATGGTCGGAGTTAGAGAATATAATGCTAAGCGAAATAAGCCAATCCCACAAAACCAAAGACCAAATGTTTTCTCTAATATGCAGATGCTAATTCACAATAAGGCGGAGGGCACTAGAAAAAAATAGTGTTACCTTAGATTAGGTAGAGGGAAGTGATGGGAGGAGAAGGGAGGGGATGTGGGGACAGGAAAGATAGTAGAATGAAACAGACATTATTACTGTATGTATATATGTGATTACATGACCAATATGATTCTGCACACTCAGAAAAATGAGAAATTATATCCCATCTATGTATGATATATCAAAGTGCACCAAAGCGTTCTACTGTCATGTATAACTAATTAAAACAAATAAAAAAATTTAAAATAAAAAAATAATAATTGCTGGGGCTGGGGATGTGGCTCAAGCGGTAGGGTGCTCGCCTGGCATGCGTGCGGCCTGGGTTCGATCCTCAGCACCACATACAAACAAAGATGTTGTGTCCGCCGAAAACTAAAAAATAAATATTAAAAAATTCTCTCTCTCTCTCATCTCTCTCTCTAAAGTAATAATAATAATAATAATTGCTGGTGAGGATGTGGGGAAAAGATATGCTTATACATTGTTGATGGGACTGCAAATTAATACAACCACTTTGGAACGCATATAGAGATTTCTTAAAAGACTGTGATTGAAATGACCATCTTACCTAGCTATCCCACTCCTTGGTATTAATCTAAAATAATTAAAATCAGTATACTATAATGACACATACATACAAGTGCTTAGAGCAGCACAATTCATAACAGCCAAGTTATGAAACCAGTCTAGGTGCCTACCAACAGATAAATGGTTAAAGAAAACATAGTGTGTATATATATATACACACATACTATGGAGTTCTACTCAATCATAAAGAAGAACAAAATGTCATTGATGGTACTGGAGAACATCATACTTCGTGAAATAAGCCAGACTCAGAAAGTCTAGGGACAAAACATGTATGTTTTCATTCATATGTGGAAGCTGGAGAGAGAAAAATGAAATAAAAAATGAGGAATCTCATGAAAATAAAAGGGAGATCAGTAGAATGTAAGCAAGGGTCAAAGGGAGGGGAAAGGAAAGAACGGGGGAATGAAGTTGACCAACTCATGCCATGTGCAAGCATAAGTACTACATAATACATTCCAATTTTATATATTAATATAATGTACCAATTAAAAATAAATATATAAATAAATAAAAGGAAAACCAATAGAGTAGAAGAAGAAGATCAGGAAAGGGAGGATGGATGGAAAAAGAAAGTACTGGGGACTGAAATGAAAGAACCTAGATTATACACATTTATTTTAATTTTTTATTTATTTTTTAAAATATTTTTAGTTGTAGGTGGATACCATACCCTTATCTTGCTTATTTAGTTTTATGTGGTGCTGGGGAGCGAACCCAGTGCCTTGTATGTGCTAGGCACATGTTCTACCACTGAGCCACAAATTCAGCCCTGTTATATGCATTTATGAATATTTAAAATTAACTCCATTATTATACATAACTATAATGCACTAAAAATAAAATAAATGTTAAAAAAAAGAAGCAGGACATGTGGTACTAGATTGATAGATACCATTTAGTGCCAAAAAAATAGATACATCAGATACACACCAAAGCACATCATCAGGAAATTCCAGGACACTGGCTGGGTGTCGTAGTGCAGGCCTGAAATCTCAGCATTTCAGGAGTCTGAGGCAGAAGAATCACAAGTTTGAGGTCAGCCTCAGAAATTTAGTGAGACCCTCAGCAACTTAGATAGACCGTGTCTCAAAAAAAAAAAAAAAAGGAAAAAGAGCTGGGGATGTAGCTCAGTGGTAGAGCATCACTTCATTCAATCCTCAGTATCAGAAAAATAGTAACAACAACAACAACAAAAAATGCAAAGGGGGAATAAACAAATGTTTCTAACAGAGGAGAAATGATGTCAGTAAGTTCCTGGGATGTTGGTTAAGGGAGATATCAGAATGATAGTTGAAATGGGTGTAATGAGACCAGTTTTGAGAAGGTAAAAAGTCTCTGGGAGAGTTAGGCATGGTGGCTCACACACATAATTCCATTGACTTGGGAGGCTGAGACAGGAGGATCACAAGTTTAAGGTCAGCCTTGGCAATTTAGAGAGCCCCTGAGCAATTAAAGTGAAAGGGTTTAGGAATGTAGTTCAGTAGTAAAGCACCCCTGGGCTCAATCCCAGTAATAATAATAATAATAAATAACAACAATAATCTCTGGGATAGATTTTTTCTTCAATATAAACCCCTGATAGAATGCTTGCTGTGAATTAATTTTCTTTCTTTCTTTCTTTCTTTCTTTCTTTCTTTCTTTCTTTCTTTCTTTCTTTCTTTCTTTCTTTCTTTCTTTCCACTGGGGATTGGACCCAGGAGTGCTTAAGCCACATCCCAGCCCTTTTTATTTTATTTTTTTTATTTTGAAGCAGGGACTCACTAATTTGCTTAGGGCCTCACTAAGTTGCAGAAGTTGGCTTTGAACTTGTGACACTGGGATGCTGGGATAACAGACATGTGCCAACACATCCAGCTAAGGATGAATTTCTTTAGTGACCCTTTAGACAATTAGTAACTTAGGTTTGTATTACTGCTAAGTAGGTAGGACATTAACCAACTTAAAAAAGTCAAGTGAAAACTGTAGGAAAAATACAAATTCATTCTAGAGAAGTAATCCTCATTTATCTTATGGTTTAAATCTGAATTAATGAATATACTAAAATACTAATCTAGCCTAAATCCAGTAGGAGTGAAGTGTAGGGAGAGCAATAACAAGGATGCATATGTAAATAGCAGCAGTAAGGGAAGAAACCAAAGGGCCCTTCTTCTACATTAGGGTGTCAATAGATAATGCCCACACATTATTTAGATATATGGAAGATAGCAAAAATAATAAGCTGAAAATGTAAAAATTTTCCTTTCTTCTCTGGGAAAGGAAAAATGGTTATGGAAAGGAATGAGATCTTGAATTTTTCTAAAAATTTCTTGAAAACTAATTGATTCTTTAATAAGGTACAAAAATTAACTGAAAAAGAAAGAAGTAACTTTTTCAGAAGAATGAGAATCTACCTGGTCTGCTCTGCAGAGAATCCAGGACTGGGATGCATTGAACATAGAACTGGGAATCCGGGTTCTGGTAGCCCCAGTGGTGATGAAGAGAAGTAGAGAAATGTTCAGGTGAGTGGACAAGACATTTTTCAACTTCATATTACTATTCCAGGACCACACAATCAGGTCATTTTTGCACTGTGTGTGTGTGTGTGTGTGTGTGTGTGTGTGTATGTGTGTATGTGTGTTATAGTTAAAGCATCGTCCAGGTTTTATAAATTGACTTCCAGACCACTCACATATAATCAAATCAAGCCTTTATTGAAGCACACAGGTGGTGACTAACCAGAACATAAAGCCGTTCCCCTGATCAGCCCCAAACAATAGCAAGGGTGCTCCTTATAAGCCTGAAAACTGCAAAAGGGAGTTTGGGGGTCTAGCCAATGCAAGCAAGCCAGGTTACAGAAGTAATAGAGTGCAGTCAAGTGGAGGGAAGCCTAACCAATCACAGTTAGCCCGGTCACCCCAGTTACAGAAACAGAGCCCTGTTTCCCTAGTTACAGAAACAATGCCCCATTAGGTAGTTCCGTGTTCTTAAAGGTTTCTATAGCAAAAAGAAAAGAAGATCTTGCCCTGGTCAGGACCCTTCTACTTGGCATGGTTGTTTTACAAAATGGAGTTACAAAACAAAATGGGGTCTCTTTGGCTTGATATCACATGTGTATGTGTGTTAATAGAGGTGGAACCCAGGGGCACTCTACCAATGAACTATACTCCAGCCCTTTTTAATTATTTTTCATTTTATTTACTTATTTATTATTTTGGGCCAGGGTCTCACTAAGTCACTTTGGAGTCTCACTAAATTGCTAAGACTGGTTTTGAGCTTGCAATCCTCCAGCTTCAGCTTTCCTAGTTGCTGGGATTATAGGCATGCACTGGAATTATAGGCGTGTGCCCCATGCCCGATCAACTTATTTATTTATTTATTTATATTTTTGAGACAGAGTCTCACTATGTTCCCCAGGCTGGCCTTGATTTGAGGTTATAGGTATGTGCCACAATACCCAGCTTCTCCCCGTTTCTTATCTCATCCCTAGCTACTTGGCCTCATCTCTTCCATATTTTAAATATCTCCACTTCATCTTATCATTTAGCTCTCATTGTTGTTCTTCAGTATATATTTTTTTCTTGTATAGTGATAGAGATTGAACCCTGGCATGGTTCATGCTAAGCGAGTGATCCACCACTGAGCCATACCCACACTATTTCTTCAGTTTCTCCTCATTTCTTCTCAGTAAGTACAAATAGATGTTTAGCCGGTTTTTGCCTTTTAACCGGTTAAAAGTCTATTTGTACTTACTGAGAAGTAAGTACAGATAGACTGAATTTGTGGCTCGGTGGTAGAACATGTGCCTAGCACATGCAAGGCACTGGGTTCGCTCCCCAGCACCACATAAAACTAAATAAACAAGATAAGGGTATGGTGTCCACCTACAACTAAAAATATTTTAAAAAATAAATAAAAAATTAAAATAAATGTGTATAACCTAGGTTCTTTCATTTCAATCCCCAGTACTTTCTTTTTCCACTTTTTGTGATTTTTCAATCTTTATTTTTCTCTACTGATAAGAATTCTCTTTTTTAAACAACAATAACAACAACAAAGAATTATTTTGTTAAGGGTGGGGAAGTAACTCAGTGGTGGAGCACTTACTTAGCATGAACAAGGGCCCCTGGTTCAATCCCCAGTACCACAGACACACAAAATTCTTGTTAAACTCAACCATAATCACAGAGTCTCCCTCTCTCCCCATCTCTAAACATGTGATGGCTTGTTCATTTACTGACTTTGTGAGAAATAGAAATTCCAGTGATCCAGGGGCTCAGGTTGTGGTTTAGCGGGAGAGTGCCCACCTACCACATGCAGGGACCTGGGTTCAATCCTCAGTACCACATAAAAATAAAATAAAGGTATTGTATCCAACTACAACTAAATAAACAAAATATTTTTTTAAAAAAGAAAAGAAATTTCAGTGGTCCGTTTTCAGAATTCAGTATTTAGCTTAAAATGTAAAATTACTTGGGGAGCTGGGGATGTGGCTCAAGCAGTAGCGCGCTCACCTGGCATGCGTGCAGCCCGGGTTCGAACCTCAGCACCACATACAAAGAAGTTGTGTCCGCCGAGAACTAAAAAATAAATATTAAAAATTCTCTCTCTCTCTCCTCTCTCTCCCCCCCTCCCTCTCTCTCTCTCTCTTTAAAAAAAAAATGAACTGTAGATTCCAATCATACAGGATTTTCTTTAAAAAAAAAAATAAAATTACTTGGGATATAAGAAAAGCAACTGGAGTGGAGAGCAGAGTAGGAAGGTATAAGCAGTTAACACTGGAGTGTAACAAATACATAGTCCCTTGAAAAACAGAAGGTAAAAGGGAAGGGGCCAGCCTGTCCAAAAAGATAAACTATACATGTTCCAAAATGCACTCACCCGAAGAAGGTCTTCCTGATGCAAGACAACAGGGGAGGTAGGGACAACTAAAGATGCATTTCTTTAAATAACCCAAGAGGAGACAGTAAAACCTAGGTGATGTTTGGGAAGATACTACACCCCATGTAGTCAGCCAATGAGGAATCAAGGGAGGAACCCTGTGCACTAGGGAATTAAATGCTGATGGTCACTGCTCTAGGTGTGCCAGCTCATCCAGACACTCGATCTTGCAAGACCATCATTAAAAGCCTTACTTTCTCTGTACCTTTTGTTTCTCAGTCCATTCTTTGGGTTTGGATAGATGAGCTTGATTCTCACAATCATCATCACCATATTTAACATTTATTGAATACCTAATATGTAACACATTACTATAAGCACCTTATATGTAGTTTCATTTAATCTTTACATCTGCTTATTTTGTAAAAAGTACTTATTTTTATCCCAGTTTCACTATTGTGAAAACCAGGGCACTGAGAGTTTAAATAATTTGCTCAAGTTTAGAGCTAGTAAGTGGAAGAGCCAGAGAGTTTGATTCTACAATCCTTGCTTTTAACTTATATTCCAGCTGCCTTTTAGAAATACATTAATTTCAAATTTTTTAGAGTGACTTATTGTATTCTTCCCAAGTGGATCAAAAAACCTATCCATCCATTCACTAAATATACATTTATTCTACCAGAACATCATGAAAGTTTATTTCAGATGTAACAGCAATGTTAAAATAGACAAGCTTAATTCTTTTTTTTTTTCTCCACTGAGTCACATCCCCATTCCTTACTTATATTTGATTTAGAGACAGGGTCTCACAGAGTTGCATAGGGCCTCGCTAAGTTGCTGAGGCTGGCTTTGAACTGGTGATCTTCCTTTTTAGCCTCCCATGCCACTAGGATTATAGATGTGTGCCACTACACCGAGCAACAAGCTTAATTCCATTTTTTTTTTCAAGCCAAACTGTATCCGGCTTTCTTAAAGGTATTTTTCATAAACAATCATAGTATTTCAGACAAGACATGGGCAGACAATCGTTAACAGTACACAAAACTTTCAAAATTCCTTCTTGGGTAGGCCACCAAAATCAGAAAGCCACTGAGTAAGCTCTGAGTAATGAAAGTTTAGAGTGAGGGTTGACATTTCACATTTACATGTTGTTTAACAACTTTTCATGAGTGACCTTGACTTTCTGAAAATGGCAGAATTATTAATCTGAAGATCCACAATGTAAAGGAACTGCTGCTCTTCTGAGGGACACTAACCATATCAGTGATATCATGGAAAGTTCAGATTGCCTGACACACTGGTAAAGCCAATTTTGGAGAGTCCGGTCCTTACAGGTCTGAGTTTAGGGGAGTTAACTCTATGTGGATGGCAGAGGGGGAGAGAAGGACATAAATATGAATTTGAGTTTTCCATATCACAAAGCATTTGTGCCAAGATTGTTATGTGTGTCTACATCAGGGAATCCCTCCTCTTGGGAGCCAGGAGGAAGTCTCTCAAAACTAGCAGGGAAAGGTATTTTCCCCCTCAGCAATCCGGCTTTGGAGACATTCTACTAGTGACATATGCTCCCCACACCCCCAAATAAGAACAAAGTATTCTGTGTGCTAATAACAAAGCTTTAAAAAAAAAAAAAGCAAAATGGAATTCTGCATTTTTATAAAACTTGATAAAAAATAGTACTTCAAACTGTACAGTCACCAGAAAGACACAGTTATCAAAAAGACACACTCCTTTTTACATCTGCAGCACCTCCAGCTTTCTGTGCCTGGTCTGTTTTGGCAACTCCATTTTCTGCAGGGTTATTCTCATCCTTGCCAGGGCCAGCTTTTCCCTTTTTTTCTTTGAGTACCTTCTCTCCCTTATTGGCAGGGGCCTTTTTAGGCTTGGGCTCTGGCTTTGGAGGAGCATGTTTAGCAGATAACCTTGAGTCCTTCACCTTGGCTTTATCTCCTGTAGCATCCACTTCAGCCTTTCTCTTGGGCATGGCTGGGGGAGGCAGGTGCTAGATGCCGGGACGCAGCAGCCCATGGCTTTGGTTGGTGTAGAGGTCATTCTTGCCTCTTCTTCACACTGCTCCACAAGCTTAATTCCTCTTTTTTTTTTTTTTTTTTAAGTTGTAGATGAACACAAGACCATTGTTTATTTATTTATTTAAAATTTATTTTTTAGTTTTAGGTGGACATAATATCTTTATTTTACATTTATGTGGTGCTGAGGATCAAACCTTTTTTTTAAAGATTAATAGCAATTTATGTCTCAATTGTATTTTTCTTAAAGAGAGAGAGAGAATTTTAATATTTATTTTTTAGTTTTCGGCGGACACGACATCTTTGTGTGTGGTGTTGAGGATGGAACCCGGGCCGCACGCATGCCAGGGGAGCACGCTACCGCTTGAGCCACATCCCCAGCCCAGGATCGAACCTTATATGTGGTGCTGAGCCTTACATGTGCTAGGCAAGTGCTCTACCACTGAACCACAACCCCAGCCCCCAAGCTTAATTCTTAATTGCACAATAAATATTTATGAAATACTAAATACAGTTAGATTTTTTTTTTAAAAGGGAGCTGGGTTGTAGCATACTTGCCTAGCATATGCAAGGCCCTGGGTTCCATCCCAAGCAATGCAAAAACAAACAAACAACTTCCAAGAGAATATGGGTTGCTGGAAAATGTTGTTTACAACATTTGTAAATATGTTGTAAACAATTAAGTATATAAATCTGGTGTGGTGGCCCACACCTATAATTCCAGCTACAAAGAAGCCCTAAGTAGGATGATCACAAGTTTGAGGCCAGCCTCAAAACTTGGTGGGACCCTGTCTCCAAATAAAATAAAAAAGACTTGGGTTGTGGCTTTATGGTAGAGTACTACTACTACTGGTTTCAATCAACAGCAACAACAATAATAACAACAATTAAGGATGATGTGGTGGTGTACACCTGTAATCCCAGTGACTTGTGAGGCTGAGGTAGGAGGATTACAAGTTCAAAGCCAGCTTCAGCAAAAGCAAGGCACTAAGCAACTCAGTGAAACCCTGTCTCTAAATAAAATACAAAATAGGGCTGGGGATGTGGCTCAGTGGTTGAGTGCCCCTGAGTTCAATTCCTGTACCAAAAAGAAAAAAAACTGTATATAGTACAATGAAATAAAAATATTTCAATATTCTGTGTGAAAGGAGTGAGAAGTTTCAACTGAACTAAGTTTTCCTTTTTCATTCTTGCAGTAATTTTAATCTTCAAGATGCCATTAAATTGCCTTGTGCTCTACAGAAGCTCTTCTTCTTTTTTTTAATACCAGGGATTGAACCCATGGGTACCTGATCAATGAGCCTCATACTGAGCCCTTTTTATTTTGAAACAGGTTCTCTTGCTAATTGCTTAGGGTCTCACTAAACTGGTGAAGCTGCCTTGAACTTGCAATCCTTCTGCCTCAGCCTCTCAAATTGCTGGGATTACAGGTGTGTGCCACAACACCTGGCTCACCTGTTTTCTTTTCTAAAAAGTAAAGCCCGACTGGCTTAAGTCCATAGGATACAATACCTTCCTTGGCAAACAACCTGTTATCTGCAGGGTAAATGCTGTCCCAAAATACAGATAAGCACACAAGCTACTCTGAAGCAGGACTTTAGTGACATTTACACAGACAGATCAGATCTCAGAACTCAGGAAGATAATGACAATTCTTTTTCAATTAAGAACAGCTTCCACTTAGAACTGGTCAGCTTGGGCCAAAGTGATCTAGCGTTGTCATGAACAATGGGGACTTGAAAGTCTATTGTCATCCTGCTGTACTCTCTGGAAATGTCCTTGGGACACCCTCATGAAATTGGAGAGCAGAAGAGGCACATTGTCCCTTTCTCTGAGAGGACCCAATCTCACCCTTGATAGTGTCCCCTTCTCCCCATTTTCTATCCCTTCTAATAAACTCATGCTTGTTATTCTGAGTGACTTGTGTGAAATCGTTTGCTCTGCTCAGGAGAATCAATGTTTGAAGCGGGGGCCGCTGAGCTGGCTTGGTTTTGTGGCAGACCCTAGCCCTGTAACACTACCACTCACAGCTTGGTCATTTTACTTATTTATTACTTATTTGTTTATTTTTTGTGGTCTTGGGAATTGATGTGGCTGTGTCCCTGTAGTATGCTGTTTTTAAGTCCTTTGTTTATAGACTGAGGGCTTTGCTCATGTTAGATGAGTGCTTTACCACTGAGCTACACTTCCAGCTCCATTATTAAGTTTGATCTCAGCTGTTTATGTGCTTTGTCCGTTTTTCTATGGGATTATTTAGATCACTGGTACAAAACATAGCCTTTTTTTCTTTCATATGTGTTCTATTTTGTCTCTAGATTACCTTTTTGTGACTGAAAGCTTGGTCCTTGTCCCTGATGCCAATCTAATAATGAGGACATGGTTTTTGAGAAAAAGGAAAAAAGTTTATTGCTTTGCTAGCAAAGGAGAAACACAGGGGACTCCTGTCCCAAAGGCTGTAATTCTATCTGTAGAGGTGATTCAGAGAAATGAGATTAGGGAGGAGAGATCAGGAAGGAGAAGATCAAAGAAAAAAAGATCAGGATGGAGAAGGTTAGAGAAAAGAAGATCAGGGAGAAGTTCAAGGAAAAGAAACACTTAAGTTTCAAAGCCACAAGGTATATAGTCAGAGCATCAAGTGAACTCTTGTTACATTCTGAGAATCAAACCCAGTGCCTCACACATACTAGGCAAGCGCTGTATCACTGAGCTAAAACACAGCGCAAGAGTTAGGTTACTTTATCTGGGTGTGGTGGTACCCTTATAATCCCAGCAACTCAGGAGGCTGAGGCAGGAGGATTGAAGTTTTGAGGCCAGCCTTAGTGATTTAGTGAGACCTTGTCTCAGTATAAAAAACTAAAAAAGGGTTGGGGATATAGCTCAGTGGCAAAACACACCACTGTACACAGAAAAGCCTGAACACACACACACACAAAATTAAAAAGTAATTTTCTTTAATTTTGTAACCAAAAGCTTGGACACCAATCCAATAATAAAGACAAGGCCTTAAAAAAAAATTTAAAAGTTTTATTGCTTTGTTAGAAAAGGAGAAACACAGGGGACTTCTGCCTAAAGGTTGTGATTCTGCCTACTCACAGGAACTGGGGGGGGGCGTTTTACAGAGGTGATTCAGAGAAAATTAGATTAGAGAGGAGAGACTAGGAAGGACAAATTCAGGGAAAAGAAAAAATTCAGGGAGAAGAAATTTAGGGAAAAGCATCAGAATATCAGGGAAAAGAAGGTCAGGGAGGAGAGAGTTAGGAAAAAGATCAGGGAGGACAAGGTTAGGGAAAAAGAAAAAAAAAAAATGTACATTTCAAAGCCATGGGATATGTAGTCAAAGTATCAAGTGAATGCCTGTTACAGTATTATGTTTTTTTTTTTTTTCAGTATTGGATATGGAACCCAAGGCCTTTGCTGAGCTAAGTTCCCAACCTCAATATTAATTTCTTTTTCTTTTCTTTCTTTCTTTCTTTTTTTTTTTTTTTTTTTTTTTTTTTTTTTTTTGGTACCAGGGGAGCTTACCCATGGAGCTGCATCCCCAGCATTTTAATTTTTTTTTTTTTTTTTAATTTTGAAACAAGGTTTTGCTAAATTACCTAGGTACTCTTTAGGTCACTGAGGCTGGCTTTGAACTTATGATCCTCTTGTCTCAGCCTCCTGAGTTGTTGGGATTACAGGTGTGTGCCACTGTGCCAGGCCTCGATACTATTTCTTATATTCCATAGCTAATAACGTGCTGTGATTAAAAATATCAAAGATGCTATTCAGAATCTGAATCTTTTTTTCAATACTTGGGATTGAATCTAGGAGCCCTCTACCACTGAGTTACATCTCCAAGCCTTTTTATTTTTATTTTAAGATAGGGTCTTGCTAAATTGCTGAGGCTGGACTCCAACCTGTGATCCTCCTTCCTCAGCCTCCTGAGTTGCTGGGATTACAGACATGTGCCACTGCACCTGGCTTGAAATATTTAAAATTATGTCAACCCACTTGAATCAAAGTGTGAAATATGATATATCAAGAACTATGTAATGTTTTGAACAATCAACAATAAAAAATAAATAAATTAAAAATTAAAAATTAAAAAAAAATAAATAAAATAAAATAAAATTATGTCTCTGGAATCACTCACTCAATAATTATTTAGAAAATGAGGCACAATTTGTGGGACTGAATTGTTCCAGGAACTGCCTTTTGAAAATTTTAAAGTTATTTTAGAATTCTCAATTCTTGGTTTCTTGAAGGAAAACTCTGGTCTCAATTTAGACAAATTAAAATTATTTTTCAAGTATACTACTTTGAAAATATTAAAAATAATGTTTTACAGATCAATACACCAAAAACAAAAACAAATACAAAGCCAGAATTACAAAAGCTAGTTTTAAGGTCTTAATTGACATTATTACTGATGTAAGTAAAAGGATTTAAGCAGCAGAAACTTCCACATCTTAATGTAACAGAGGTTACTTTATGCATTGAATATAGCCTTTGCTGCTCTGCCACTAAAATTTACTTTTAAAAAGGTCATGTTTCTTTCTCTTTCTCTCTCCCGGCTCCTCCCTAATCTCCCTGCCTCCCTAATTTCAGGAGAAATAGGATTACCTTTCTTCCCTATCCAAGGCAGATTTATCTGTCCTCCACCTACGATAGCAATGTAGTAATCCAGATTTTGTGGATGGTACCAGAATATCTCAGAAATGACTATCTCCCAAATTAGCAAGTGAATTACAACTTTAAGAGAGAACACTTGGAATGTAACCTTTGAGTCATAGCCTCTGGGACTGGAGTCCCCTGAGTTTCTCCATTGATAGCAAAGCAGTAAGCCTTCTTTTTTCTTAAAACTATGTCCTCATTATTGGATTAACATCAAGGACAAGGACCAAGCTTTTGGTAACCAGGACATTGGTCTGTTTGGGTGTATGACTGTAATATGGGTGGCTCCATTTTGATTTTTAGTCTGGTCTGTTGCAGCAGCTTAGTCCAAAACTATGTCTTCTGTAATTTCTTTTTAATAAAGTTTTCACTGCTTGCTTAATTTTATTGTGAAAACATATTTTTCTATTTAATTTATAATTTAAAAATTAACAATACTGTTTTTTATTTTTTATTAACTCTTACTTTTTTTTTTTTTCAAAGGCATAGCAGAAGTTTATTCAGGAAAGTAGATACACATTCAAGGAAGAATGGGGGCAATCTCAAAAGGAGACACTTTTGGGGTAAAGCAAAGAATATGCAATCAAGGGAGAATGTGGACTATCTGCAGAGAGAGACATAGCTACTTTTTCTTTTTGAAGTACTGCTTTTTAATACAGAAAACTTGGAAAACATAGAAAAGCTCAAAGAAAAATAATTCATAATGCTGCTGCACTAAGAGAACCATAGTTAACATCTTGGTAAAGTCTCTCTCTCTCTCTTTTTTTTTTCCTGAGCCAGGCTGGAAATCAACCAAAGACCTCACACATTAGTCAAATAGTCTACCACTAAGCTATATAGTCAAACCTGTAAAAGTGTGGTCTGGGTTCGATCCTCGGCACCACATACCAACAAAGATGTTGTGTCCGCCGAGGGCTAAAAAATAAATATTAAAAATTCTCTCTCTCTCTCCTCTCTCACTCTCTCTTTAAAAAATAAAAGTCTTTATAATACATTTTCTATCTCTCTCTCTGAGACATTTCTTCTATAATAAATTAATACCTTCTATAAATTAATCTCTACTGGCTGTTGATTATTCCACGATATAGTTTTTAAAAAATGACATCTTAATTTCCAATGATTAAGTGATATGTTCATTACAAAAAATTTAGAAAGAATTTAAAATTATATATTTTTTGTCAACCATGAATTCACATTATGGAAATATCCATCATTAATATTAGGAATATTAAGTTCCAGACTATTTATTTTTCTATAGACACACACAATTTTAAATGTGATTATGCATTCTGTTTTTTGACTTCTTTTCCTTTTAATACTTTAATAGTGAATATTTTCGTAAGATGATTAAAAAAAAAAGATTTTCCCTCAGTGTGGTGGTACACGTGTGTAATCCCAGTGGCTCAGGAGGTTGAGGCAGGAGGATTACAAATTCAAAGTCAGCTTCAGGGGCTGGGGATGTGGCTCAAGCGGTAGTGCGCTCGCCTGGCATGCGTGCAGCCCGGGTTCAATCCTCAGCACCACATACCAACAAAGATGTTGTGTCCGCCAAAAACTAAAAAATAAAAAAAATTTAAAAAAAAGTCAGCTTCAGAAATTTAGTGTGGCCCTAAGCAACTTAGCAGGATCTGGTTTCCAAAAAAAAAAAAAAAAAAAAAAAGTAGGGCTTGGGATATGTATGGGTCAGTGGTTAAGCACTCCTGGATTTAACCAGTACCAAAAAAACAAAAAGTCATATACAAAAAAATTTGTACAGGAATCTTCTTATTCCTAATAGCCAAAAAATGGATTTGACCCAAATGCCTGTAAACTGATGAATGAGTAAATAAAATGATGTAAGGAGCTGAGGCTGTAGCTTACCAGAGTTCATGGTTAGCACTTGGGCTTCTCTTGGGCTCCTATCCCCAGTATCAGTCCACCTCCTCTACACAAATCACAATAAAATGATGGGTGCCCATTCAGTGGAATACTGTATTTGACAAAAAGGAATGAGTAGCAATATGTGCTTCTACAGGATGAATCTTGAAAACATGCTAAGTGAAAAGAGATAGGCATAAAAGACCATATATTACACATTTCTATTTTTGTGAAATAGCTAGACTAGGTAAATCTGTAGAGATTAAAAAAAAATTAATGGCTTCCTGGGGGTTAGGGTGAAATGGGGAGTGAGTACACTTTCATCCCCCCCCCTTTTTTTTTTGAAGTAGTGAAAATGTTCTAAAATTGATTGTGAGCCAGGTGCAGTGGCACATGCCTGCAATCCCAGCAATTTGGGAGGCTGAGGCAGGAGGATTACAAATTCTAAGCCAGCCTCAGCCACTTAGTGAGGCCTTAAGCAACTTAGCAAGACCCTGTCTCAAAACATAAGGGTTGGGGATGTGGCTGAATGGTTAAGCACCCCTGGGTTCAATCCCTAGTGTATTTCTATTTTTTTCTCTCTCTCCATATATATATCTGCAGTTTAGCAGATCCTGACAAATAAAAAATAAATAGGGCTGGAGATGTAGTTTAGTGATAAAGCAACTACGGATTCAACTCCCAGTACCCAAACCAACCAACCAACCAACCAACCAACCAACCAAACACAACTACAGCTGATAGCGGTGGCACGCCTATAATTACAGCGGCTGAGACAGGAGGATCAGTAGTTCTAAGCCAGCCTCCTCAAAAAGCGAGGCGCTAAACAACTCAGTGAGACCTTGTTTCTGAATAAAATACAAAATAGGGTTGGGGATGTGGCTCAGTGGTTGAGTGCCCCTGAGTTCAATCCCCTTTCCCCCGCCCCCCCTCCAAAAAAAACACTACAAAACAAAGAATCAAAAGCAGGAGAAGAGCAAACCAGCATGTGTTTAAGAGGACATTTTTTAAAAGAACATTTATAACAACATTGAGTACCTTTTGAGTCCCCATTTCTTTTGTGAACCTTTGGAGATGTTTTAAGTGCTAATCAAATGTGTACTTTAAAAAAAAAAAATATTGGAACTAGGGAGTGAACCCAGAGGCGCTTTACCACTATTACATCACCAGTCCTTTAGCTTTGTTTGTTTTCCTTTTTGTTTTTTGAGGCAGGGTCTTGCAAAAATTGCTGAGGCTGGCCTCGAACTTGCCATCCTCTTGCCTCAGCTGTTGGAATCTGTGGGATTAGAGGGGTGTGTGCCACCGCCCAGCTCAAATGTCAACATTTTTGAGGGGACTCCAAAAGCTAAGCTAGTGGGCATTCCATTGGGAATACCCAGTACCAGCAAAGCATCATTTAAAAGTTTTTCTGTGAAAATGATAATACTACTATAACATCACACATATAATAGAGCCCTACTGGTATTATTTCGTTAGGCATTCCTTTGGGAAAAAAGTTGTGGTATTAAATTGCTAAAACAACATTCAAAGGATCTGTGTCAGGATGCTTTCAGAGTGGGGGGTAGGTTCTGGTAGAATCATACAAGATGGTTCTACTTTTATCTTACTTGTGAAACTGCATGTGTTAGTAAGGGGAAAAGTGGCCTCCTGTTTTGTGAGGTTCTCTTGAGTACTTCCAGTAATGACCCAAACTCTGCTCCAGGTTGTGAACACCGCTAAATTGCCCTGAATATACTTAAGTTAAAGTGGTAACAGGTGGGGAAGAAAGTCGGCTGAACTGTGATGGGGTGTGGAACTGTGGAATTTGAATATAATAAAGTCCTTATTAAAAAGGTGGGGGTTCAGAGCGCTGGGGTGGACCCAGTGATTTGCTTGGGTAATTTAGGGAAACCCTGTCTCAAAATGAAAAATAAGAAGGGTTGGCGTTGTAGCTCAGCGTTGGAGCGCCCTTGGGTTCAATCCCTAGTAAGGGGCGGAGTCGGGGGAGGGGAGGGACCGGAGAGGCGGGAGACCAAAAAAAAATAAAAAAACAACCCAAAACAAAAAGCTAGGAACAGAAAACAGGGTGCAAAAATTTGGAGCACAATAGAATGCACGTTTATGCCTCAGCGGACAAATGAGGTCACCAAAGTTACTCTTCTGAAGGTGAGCAAGTCACTCTGGAGCTGCTAGCCCTTGAAGTTTAAGGGCAGGAGGCCGAACCCTCGTCTGCAAGTGCACAAGCCGCTGGCTGAAGCAGCCGACCGACTGAGCCGAACAGGCAGCGGGCTCAGGGGGCGGGGACTCAGGGGCGGGTCAGCAAAGGTCGGGCGATTGTGTCGGGAGGCGAACTGGGCGTAGGCGGCGGCGGGCGGAGCCCACCGTGAGTGATGTAAGGAGCGGAGGGATCCCGCTGGGAGAGTCGGGGCGGTACATTGAGACCCCAGGGGTGCGGGGCGGGGGATCCCAATCTCCTCCCTGTTTTCCCCGCCCCTCCCCCCGCCTCCTTCACGCCCCTCCCCCCTCCTCCCCTCTGGTTGGAAAGTTTCTAGAATCTCTTCCCAGCGGCCTTTGCGGTTCCAACATGGCGGAGCTGACGGTGGAGGTTCGCGGCTCTAACGGGGCTTTCTACAAGGTATTGACCCTTTTGACGCTTTGTAGGGTCTTCTGGGGGCTGGAGCGAGTTTGAGGGAGGATTGGTGATCCCACAGAATGAAGTTTGGGGTCGCAAGGGCGGCCAGGCCAACGCCAGAGGCCGCAGGGTTCCTCGCTTCTCCCCCCTCCATCCGCGGTTTAACGGTCTCGGGGGCCCAGGCTCCGTTATGTTTGGAAACAACACGTCGGACACCTCTTGCTTTTTTCTGTTTATGAGCCTCCTTCTTGGATGCCGGTGAGGCCCTTGGCGGGCCGGCAAGGAGAAGCCCGGGGCTGCGGGGTGGCTGGGAGCTCCCTGGGAACAGGCCCGGGCCCCTGGAGGTGGGGAAGCCGTGAGAGAAGGCGGTGGGATTGTGTGCTTACACCCGCTCCCCCGCCCCTCGACCCGGCGGAGCGGGAGCGCTCTGCCCACCCCCTCGGGGGGTGCTTCGCGGAATCTCAGGAATTCACCTTTGTATTGTTAGGGTTTGGGGCTCTGGAGCCTTTAAGAGTCTGAAGGGGAAGCGGGGTAGCGGCTTGGGGGCTGGTATCCCAGAGAGAAAAGTAGAAAACCTTGAATGTGGCGGGTCGAGCTATTTTTGCGGCCTGGGTAATTGGGCGGCGCCTTACTCTAGCCCCCTCTATTACGGAAGAAAAGAGGAGAGTTGTGAAGATTTAAAACGTGAAGTGAATTAGGGAGACAAGTGGAGAGGCGACTAGTTTCTTTATAGCAGTTTCTCTAAGGTGGTTATTTGTTTTGTTTTGTTTTCACGAGGTTCTTTTTGTTTCCTTTGAGAGAAAGGAGGTGTATAATCCTGGAATCCCGGCTGGGATACGGAAGAGGGAATCTGGAGTAATTTGTTAGGGGGCTTCCAGTGTGAAGAGGGGTCACGCAGCTGAAAATGAAATGCAGTTTATTTTTGCCTTAATAACGGTTCCTTCCTTCGATTCTCCCTTTCTTCCAAAGCATGCCAGAATGTTACAAGATCAATACAAAATCTTCCCAGCTGTTGTCTGTCAGTCAATCTCACTAAGCCAGCATCTCAAATGTTTGAGTGTCTTGGCTATTTTTATGAGGGCCTTCTTCTAACGCGCGAGTATTATACATACGCAGAATAATTTCTCAACAGATTTTCATTTCAGTGTATCTTTTATCCCACGAGATTTTATATGGTGGCGGTGATTTATTATTTTCAGCATTTCTTCTTAATCTTTCTTTGCTGATTAGCTCTGTGGACTTGGCTTAACTGTCACATAGTTTGGAATCTGTTTGCATCTTAAGGACTCTTCAAAACTTTCTAGTTTTAAATGTCCTTTGATGGTCAACATAAAGTAAAAACTGCCTGTTGTAAAGGTGTCTTTATTATCACCTATTGATGTGTAACTAGTTACATTAGCATTTCCTTCTCTGAAAGACTGCTGGGGCTCAAGGAATGGACTTAACCATACTATTCTAGTTAAGGTGCATTATTATTGTGCATCATCATCCCCCTTCCCTTGTAAAGTTGCAGTTCTATTTATACTGTTTTTGTGTATCAGGTATGCATTTTTCTTTGCATATTGAAAAGCAAAGTGATTAACAAATTATTTTGCATCATGTAGGAGAACACTTTAGCAGTAGTGGATAATCCGTACAATTTTCCCCCCTCTTTTATGAGATAAGTATATTGTTTATAGTCATATTTCTTATGATTTTTTTCCAGTCAAGTCACAATCAAATTCCATATTGGAATTTGGAAGGATTTGTTATTGACCCTCCCTCAAAACTCTAAAAATCTACAGCTTAAATCTATTCAGATTTAATTCCTTACCCATTTTATCTCACCAACTGAGGAGGTAATGGTTTGGCAAGCTTGGGAAGGACACATTTAGCCACATGTGTGTACTGTAAGTTTTCACTGAGACCTGTGGAGTTTTATTCTGTCATAATCCTCTTGTATGGAAACTGGAGTCTTTAAGAAATTCAAAAAGAGGGACAGGGTTGTGGCTCAGTGGTAGAGTGCTTGCCTAGCATGTCTGAGGCACTGGGTTTGATCCTCTGCACCACATAAAAATAAATAACGGTATTGTGTCCATCTACAACTAGAAAAAAATTTAAAGAAAGAATTTAAAAAATCTGAAAGAATGATGGAGTGGAGAGAACCCTGGATTTGAAGTAAACAGATGAGAATTCTGCATCTGCCCTTCAGTTTACTATTAACTAGCTCTGTACCCTGAGCAAATCTTCTAGTGTCTCTTTGTGTAGAACAGGGATTTGAAATAGTTCACTGGCCCCCAATATTTTCAATGGCAGTGAAATTCTCACTTGGAAAAAATTGCCTTAATACACAACATTTTATTAATTTTAGCCACTTGAAGTTTTATTTTTTTAACTATATTTTTTGTGGTGCTGGGGAAGTATCCCAAGGTCTTACAAAGTTAGGCACTCTACATTGAGCTCCATCTCCAACCCCCCCTCCCCCCCCCCCCCCGCGCTTTTTTTTTTTTTTTTTTTTTTAAATTTATGAGACAGGGTCTGGATAAATTGCCCAGGCTGGCCTTGAACTTTTTTTTTTGGTACTGGGGCTTGAATCCAGGGGTATTTTTACCACTGAATTATACTCCCAGAACTTACTTATTTGGATACTGGGGATTGAACTCAGGGGGCACTGAGCCACAAGCCCAGCCTTATTTTGTATTTAGAGACAGGGCCTCATTGAGATGCTAAGTACCTTGCTTTTGCTGAGGCTGGCTTTGAACCTGCAATCCTCCTGCCTCAGCCTCCCCAGCTGCTGGGATTACTGGCATGTGCCACTGCGCCCAGCTTTTTTTTTTTTTTTTTTAATTTTTATTTTTTGGTGCTGGGGATTAAGTCCAGGTGAACTCTGTTGAGCTACATCCCCAGACTTTTTTTTTTCCCCTACCAGGAATTGAAACTGTGTGTGTGTGTGCGCGCGCGCGCGCGCGCGTGTGTGTGTGGTGTGTCTGTGTGTCTGTGTGTGTGTGTGGGGGGGGGTTGCTTAACCACTGAGCCTATCCTCAGCCCTTATTGTTTTACTTTTGAGACAGGGAGGGTCAGGCTGAGTTGCTAGAGGGGCCTCACTAAGTTGCTGATGGCGGCTTTGAATTTGTGATCCTCCTGCCTCAGCCTCCCGGGTAGCTGGGATTACAGGCATGTGCCACTGCATCTGTGCTCCCCGCCCTTTGAGACAGGGTCTCAATAAGTTTTTGAGGGCCTCTTACCATGTCAGGCACAAAGCCCTTTAATTTTTGAGACAGGTTCTCTCTAAGCTGCTTAAAGCCTGCCTAAGTTATTGAGGCTGGCTTCCAACTGATTTTTCTTTCTCAGCCTCCCAAAGTATTGAAGTTTTAAATCGAGGTTAATTTATTTTTTGAGAGAATGCTGGGGTTTGAACCTAGGTTCACTTTACCACTGAGCTATATCCCCAGTCTTTTAATTTTAATTTTGACACAGGGTTTCACTAACCTAATGAGTATCTTAAGTTTCTGAGACTGGCCTTGTGATATCCTTCCTGCCTCACCTTCCCAAATTGCTGGGATTACAGGCATGCACCACCATGCCCAGCTGAAGTTTATTTACATACAGTACAACAACCTTCTTTCTAGTAGTATTTATTAGTGTGTGGTGGATACTGAATTTCCCACCTCCTTACCTCCCCTTGCCCCTATAACATATATACTTGACTGTAAGTATAAATTGTAATTGAAGAGTTTCAAAGAACAGGTGTCATCATGCCTTGAGGTATGTAGTCAGTGTAATGTCAGTGCACTGCAGATTCTGATTACATGAATTGAGTTTGGGTCTGAGATTATAGCTTAGTGGTAAAACACTTGGTTAGCATACAGGGTCCTGGGTTCAATCTCAAGCATTACCCCACTCCCCAAATATTTCACAAAATAATTAGAACCAGTGATGAGATGGACCTTGAAGATTTTACACAAAATATGATGGGCTTTCCCTCCCCACAATATTTATACAAATGATAGCATGCTATCATTGTCCTGTATGTTGCATTTTTACTTATCGGAGGATCTATAGTTCTAGAAATATTTGCAGCCCTATAAATTTATTTTTGTATTGGGGATTGAAACTGGAAGCACTTGACCACTGAACTACATGTCTAGTCCTTTTTTTTTTTTTTTCGGTGGTGCTGCTTATTGAACCCAGGGCCTTGTCATGTGAGGCAAGCACTCTACCAACTGAGCTATATCCCCAGTACCCCCAGTCCTTTTTATTTTGGGACAGGGTCTTGCTGCTAAATTACTTAAGAATTCATTAAGTTGCTGATGTTGACCTTGAAGTTGTGCTCCTGGCTCAGTTTTCAGAGTTACTGGGATTACTTTGTGCCTCAGTCTGGCTAGGCACAAACCATGAGCCACTCAAGCAGGAACAAACTTTATTTCGGAACTCCCCCCAACACCACCCACGCTGCCCTTTCAGGAACCCCACACACCAACCAGAACTCCTCCACTGGAACTTCACCAACCAACTCGGACTCCCCAGGAATCCCTGTGAGAACTCCAAAGTATTGGGCGCCCAGGTGGACAGAAGGGGTCTATATACAATTGAATATACAGCCTGTCTCAATCCATGATCATCCAGTCACAGCAATTTAACACAGCTTAACTTAATTATCATCATCTTAATGGAAAATGCCAGCGGCCATTCTGTGGTTCTCAACAACTTTGCGCTACCACTCCCAGCTAGCCCTATAAATCTATAGGAATGGAAAACAGTGGTGATATATAATAATTTTATAGAACGTAACTACTTTTGTAACTTTCCTAGCTGAGAGCAGCATGTTAGGGTTTATTATTGAACATTTAAAACATTTTTTTTTGAAAGCTTTATTGAGGTAGAGTGTATATGCTATACTTGATCTTAGGAAAAGGTTATGAGACATTGTGAAAATGTATGTTCTATAAAATTCACTTGTATAATCAAGTGCTGATTAAGCGTATTTATAGTTGTACAACCATTGCCACAATCTTATGTTAGAACATTTCATTACAAATAAAAGAAAACCTTGTGTTCATTTTATCTTAACATGTTTTTAAAAAATATATATGTATATTTACAATACCTTTATTTATTTTTATGTGGTGCTGAGGATTGAACCCAGTGCCTCATATGTGCCAGGCAAGTGTTCCATTGATGAGTTAAAACTCTAGCCCTTAACATGCTTTTTTAGCTGATGCATATGATGTTAAACTGTGTGTGAGGTAGAGGGAGGAAGGGGTGTGTGTGTGTGTGTGTGTGTGTGTGTGTGTGTGTATATATATATATATATATATAGAGAGAGAGAGAGAGAGAGAGAGAGAGAGATACAGATAGATAGATAAAATGGGGTCTCACCATGTTGTCCAGGCTGTTCTGGAATTCTTAGGCTCCAGTGGTCCTTATGCCTCCTGGGTAGCTGGGACTACAAGTGCTACAAGTACATGCTACTATGTCCTGTGATACTAAACTTTGTAATAACATTGCATGGTATAGTCTTAGACTGAATATAATTTACTTTTTTGGGGGTTCTGGGGATTGAACCCAGGACTTTGCACATGCCAAGCACGTGGTCTATTTCTGAGGTACATCCCCATTCCTGCATATAATTTTAAATAAATATTGAAGTCACACCGGGCTCTGTGACTTGGGAGGCTGAGACTGGAAAATTGCAAGTTCAAAGCCAGCTTCAGCAATTTAGTGAGGCCCTAAGCAATTCAGTGAGACTGTCTCTAAATAAAACACACAAATGATCTCATGATGTGTGGCTCAGTAGTAAAGTGTCTTTGGTTGCAAACTTCAGTACCAAAAAAAGTCACTTAGTTTCTGACTCATGTAAAGTTAACATGGTATTCCAAGAAAATGTGTAATCTCCAAGATAAATTAAATTTCTGCACCTCTCTGTAGAAGATAGAATTAATTACTTCAGAGCTCTGGGATTTCTGCTTTAACTATATAATTGACTTACTACAAAACAAATCTCAAAGTATTATGTGCATAATTAATTTCCTTATTCTTTGTTATTTTAATATTGAATGCAATTTGAGAGTAATAGCTGAATTATGCTGGAGGTATATTATCATTACTAATGAAGGCTAGAAGCATAGTAGAGGAGTTGTGTTTTGACTATATACTGACTTTTCAGGTAGAACAAAATATTTTTGCCTGGCATGATGATGCATGCTTGAAATCCTAGTGACTTGGGCATAAGGATTAAAAATTTAAGGCCAGCTTCAGCAACTTAGTGGGGAAGGTGTGCTAAGCAAATTAGCAAGACCCTCTCCCAAAATAAGAAAAAGGACTGGGAATGTAGCTCAGTGGTAAAGCATTCCTGGGTTAAAGCCCCAGTACCCTACCCCCCAAAAAAAGGGGGGCACAAAAATCTTGTTGGTTTATTGCTTTGGGGATATTAGTAATTGAAGAAAAGATAGGGGCTGTTTTTTTTGGGAGGGGTACTGGGGATTGAACTCGGGGACACTTAATCATTGAGCCACATTCTTAGCTCTGTTTTGTATTAGAGACAATCTCACTGAGATGCTTAGTGCCTCAATAAAGTTCTGAGGCTAGTTTTGAACTCTAGATCCTCCTGCCTCCACCACCGGAACCACTGGGATTACAGGCAGGTGTGGCAATAGGGGGTATCTTAATGTAAGGCTTCTCTGTTAAATAAGAAATGTCAGATATGAGTGATTTTTAGTTGTACAAATATAAAATAATGGTTTTTATAAGTGTTAAGGAACTAAGATTTTCCTAAGTGAAATTAAATGGTCACAGCCATTTTTGTTTTTATTCATGATTGCAGAAGCATGTTGTTCTTAGTTGGGGTAGGGGGATAGAAGCCTGGTAACTTTACCACTTAGCTGGTGTTGACCACAATTTTTAAAAGTTAAATGTTTGAGTTTCTTGTAAAGTTGTTTACATAAGTTCTATACATAATTATGGAACAGTTTGAAAACAAAAGTTAAAAGAAAACCTACCCGTATCTGTGATGACCTTGATATATCATCAAGGTCTCTCTATATGACCAGAAAACAGTTTTTTTCATATTTGTATTTAATGCACCTGTGTATTTTCTATGTCATGTATTTGTATGCCTTTTATAAATAGTTTAAGGAGAGGACATGTTACTTACACCAGATATTGTATATACATTTCACGTGCATTTCCTGCATATTCAGAACTCCATGAGGTACATCTTGATCCTGTTTTACACATTAGGAAACTCAAAAGTGAAGAAGTAACCTATCCAAAATTACACTGTAATGGAAATGGCATTTAACTTTAGGGCTTTCACCTTTTTCTTTTGTACCCGACTTTTGAACCCAGGGGCACTTAACCAGTGGGCCACTTTGCCATCTCCTTTTTTTGTATTTTCTCTAGAGACAGGGTCTTATTGCTTAGAGCCTTGCTAAGTTGCTGAGGCTGGCCTTGAATTTGCTATCCTCCTGCCTCAGCCTTCTGAGCCACTGGAATTACAGGTGTGTGCCATTGTGCCTGGTTAAGGTTTTCACTTCTGAAGTTCTTTAAAGGAAATCTTAGGTAGTAAATGTAATATTTTAAGAAGATAAGGGCAGACAATTGACTTGATTTTATAACTTGAGTTCTCTAGCACAGTGGTAAGAATATAGCAAATTAGCTGGACAGGGTGGTGTAGCATGCCTGTAATCAACCAGTTGGGAGGCTGAGTGAGGCAGGAGAACTGAAAATTCAAGGCCAGCCTGGGCAACTTAGTTGTCTCAAAAAGTAAAACTAAAGAAAGGTCGGGGATGTAGCTCAGTTGGTGAAACACCCCTGGGTTCAATCCCAATCACCCTACCTCCCAAATGTAGCAAATTAGTACCTCCCCCAAAGAGCAATATGCATTCCATGATTGAACCCTAATTTTTGTAATTGCAAGTTGTGAGACCTTGAGTTTTTCACCTGCAGTATGAAGCAGAACATTAAGAGCTGTTTATCAAGCACCCAGACTACTTGTTAGATTATGTGTAAGTACATGTGCATTTCTCATTCATCCACAGTTACTTAGTTCTAGTTATAGTCATTTGAGGGTATTGAGTCTAGCTCCATAATATCAAACTCTATCCTTGACTCCACAGATTATCTCCTTAACCATTAGGATGTGATTCTTTTTGAAGTACATATATGTGGTTTGCTAAATTGTTACTAATTAATATAGCAGGAGTTAGGATTGAATTGAGATGATTCCCCAAGAATAATTTAAGGTATTGTCGGATTTACAGGAATGTGCTTTTTCTTTTATGATAACCAATAGACACTGAGCCGAAATATGCTACTCTGAATTGATGTAATTGCAAAAATAATATAAAATATCTCAAAGACATTTTAGTTTCAGTGATATGGTTGAACCCAAGGCCTTGCATGTGCTGGGCATGTGCTCCACCACTGAGCTGTATCCCCAGTCCCTTAATAATTTTTAAATACTGATATATTATTTTGGATATATTAGGTTAAAATATATTAAAATTAATTTTAGCTTTTTTTTTCTTATTTTAATATTTACTAGAAAACTTAGAGATATAACTCAGTGGTATATTTCTGTTCAGTAGTGCTGATATATACTCTCCACATTTGTTAGCCTATAGATTTTTGACTGCGTAAGATATTTTGGGACATATTTGAAATGTATACATGCTTGTGCACACATATTATATACTTATGCTTTTATATAAACTGCTTTTGTTCAGTTGGTTTTGCTCAATTCTGAAATTGAACCCAAGATCTTCTTTATGTTATATAAATGCTCTACCACTGAGCTTCACCCCTACTTTCAAGTAATTTTGGCTGGGAGGAGGGTACTGAGAATTTAACCATTGAGCTACATTCTCAGCCCTTTTTTGAGACAAGGTCTCACTTGCTTAGCACCTCTGTAATTGCCCTGCTTCAGCCTTCGGAGTCTCTTGGTGTGGTGCTCCCCCCCCCCCCCCCCCCCCCGTGCTGGGAATTGAACCCAGGGCCTTATCCATGCCAGGCAAATGCTGTACCACTGAGCCACATACCCAGCCCAGTGAGGTGTCATCTCTTAATAATTTTGCCACTTAGTATTTTTGAATAACAAAAGAATTGAGAAGAGTTTTTCCTTTAAGGTTGGCTAATAAATAGGAAGATTGTACTGATGGCTTCTCTGGGACCAAATTTTGAAAAGAGTAGCTGGAACAAAGCAAAATTAATATGAGCCAGACATTGCTTTGTTAATCTGAACATTAGATGTATACCTACCTATGTAATATGCATAGGTTCATGTATAACATGTACATGTATAGCAGTCTCATCATATTTGTCCTTAAAATAAAATTAAATCTCAAGCTTATTTAATAGCAGATTTCTGTCCTCATTTCTCATTGTTTAAAACAAGATAACTTGTATCAATTGTTTTAGCTTATCTCATTATCTAGCCTCAGCATTTTTCACTCATCTATTTTGGGAGGATGAATAAAGAAGTCTCCCTGATGAAGTAAGTAGTTATTGTTGGCAGAAAGAATCTGTGTACTTGTTCAATATATTTTAAGGATCAGCCCTGGGCATGGTGGTGCATGACTGTAATCCTAGCTACTGAGGAGGAGACTGAGGAAGGAGTATTGTAGGTTCATGTTCAGCTTCAGCAACTTAGTGAGATCCTGTCTCAAAAAAAAGAAAAAAAGAAAAAAAGAAATGGGAACTTAACTCAGTGATAAAGCACCCCTTGATTCAATCCTCAGTTCCTGGGAGGGGGTTTGGATGGGGAGATAATTTTAAGGATCATGGGGCATATTTCTCATGTTTCCATCCACCCCCTTTCTTAATCTGGCTGATTAATCATAAATTGTTTTTGCCTTTTTAATTTTTTATAGTATTTCACACTATTTTAAAGATTTAAGTTTTGTAATAACTTGTGTTCATTTATATATTTGAATGAACAAATGAATTAATCTTAGCTCTGGACACTAATTGTTGTGTGATCTTAGTAACCTTATGTATGCACAAAACTATATCCTTAACAATTTTGGCTCAAACTGAACTTAAATAGCTTTTTTAGGGGTATTGATCCTGGTCACTTTGAGATGTTTGTTACAGAACTTTATACACACTTGGAGACTAAGTAAATGGAACCTCAACTCTTTGCAACTGTAATGTTGTAATAGCTATGGGTGGCCATTTGGAAACAAAGTTATTCCATTTTAAAGATGAAATGTTTGAGTAAATATGGTGGTATACATGTCTGTAATCCCAGTGATGGGGGAGGCTGAGACGGGAGGATCCCAAGTTTGAGGCCAACTCAGTAATTTAGACTCTGTCTTAAAAAAATAAAAAGGTCTGGGATGTAACTCAGTGGTAAACTGGCTCTAGGTTCAGTCTTCAGTACCAAAACAAAAAAGAACTGTTAAATCTTATAAGTTTATGTCAAGAACATTACTAGTATGAAGAAGTAGTAGATATTATGTATTATGCAATCTTCACATTCTTATTGCCCTCTGTTCTTCTATTCAGAATAGTTAAAAACTCAGTGTTAATGAATGCTGAAGGCTTGTTTGCAATAATTTTTTCTATATTAGAACTTAGTCCATAAGGATGCATAATTTTTGTAATTTATAATAGTTAGTAAATTTGCAGACTTTTGTAGAACATGTGTTCATCAGAATAAGTGTCCATTGATTTGAAATCATTTTTGTTTTGTAGATTTAGTTATATAATTGTTTAAAAATATGTTTCTGATGGGTGTGGTCACCCACACCTGTAATCCCAGGGGTTTGGGAGCCTGAAGCAGGAGAATTGCAAGTTCACAGTCAACCTTAGCAATTTAATGAGGCCCTAAGCAACAGACTCTGTCTCAATATTTATAAATGGGCTGGGGATGTGACTCAGTGGTAAAGCACCCCTGGGCTCAATTCATGGTACGAAAAAAATAAAAAATGTCAACCAAAAAAATGTTCTTTATAGTTGAATGGGGGGGGGGTTTACCTGGCATTGAACTCAGGGGCCTTCATGTTTTTAATTTTTAAAAATTTTGTTTTTAGTATTGGGGATTGAACCCAAGGGCTCCTAACATCTACACTACATCCCTAACCCTTTTTATTTTGTATTTTGAGGCAGGGCTTCGTTAAGTTGCCAAGGGTGGCTTTGAACTTTTTATGATCCTCCTGCCTCAACCTCCTGAGTTGTAGGGTTAACAGGTGTGTGCTACCTTGGCAAGGCCCCCTCCCCTCATGGGACTGCCATATTGCCCAGGCTTGTCTTGAACACTGTGCTCAAATGATTGATTCTCCTGCCTCAGCCTCTAGATCAGCTGGAACTGGAAGCATGCCTTTGCCTGAATGAGAGGTTTTTTTTTTGTTTTTGGTTTGTGTGTGTGTGTGTTGCTGGGGATTGAATCCAGAGCCTTGTACATGTGAGGCAAGCATTCTACCAACTGAACTATATCTCCAGCCCTAGTAATAAATGGTGCTTTTTGTTGGTTTTGAATTGCAATGAAGATCTTTTAGTAATGGGTATGGTGGTGCACACCTGTAATCCCAGCAACTGGGCTGTGGCAGGAGGATACAGAGATCAGACCCAGTCTCAGAAACTCAGTGAGACCCTGTCTTTAATAAAATATAAAAAAAAAAGGGGCTGGGGATGTGGCTTGGTGGTAAAGCATTCCTACGTTCAATATCTGGTACCCAAAAAAAAAAAAAAATCTTGTGAACATGTAAAAGATTTCTTAATAAAATTATAGATATGAGATTAGAGGTATAATCCAGAGTGTCGTGATGTATGTGTATACATATGTGTTATATGGAACAAGTGCTGGTTGACAAAAAGTGTTAAAGATGCATCTCCACTCTTTTTTAACTGTATGCATGTTGTCAGGCTCAAGGGCCTACCTCTCATCCTTTTCAAGGGGACTATGGGGACTGTTAACTTCCTCACCTTTAGTGTCTCACCTTTAGTGTCTCACTAGGGTTTGAATTTGCTGTCCTCCCACTTCAGCCTCCTGAGCCTCTGGGATTACAGGCACATGCCACCAAGCTCGGCTAACACTCTCAACTCTTTCTAAAAAAAAAAAAATGTTTATGTGTTCACAAATACGTTGATTTTTATAGACATGATAAGTATGATACATAAGCTCGATTTTCCCCTTACCCCACCCACCCCACTATCTGTGGCTTGATCTCTCTCCCTTCAGTTTCAGGTACTCTTTGTTTTATAGCCCAGTACACGTTATTTCAGATTTCTCTCCATGTTCATAGACTCTAATATGTTCAGATACAAATGTATGCCAGGTGTGGTGGCACATATATGATCCCAGTGGCTCAGGAATCTGAAGCAGTAGGATAGCAAGTTCAAAACCAGTTTCAGCAACTTAATGAGGCCCTAAGCTACTTGGGGAGACCCTTTCTCAAATTAAAAAATAAAAAGGGCTGGTGATGTTATTGCTCAGTTGTTAAGCGCCCCCTGGGTTTAAGCGCCCCCCTAGTACAACTTTTCAGCATGTTCCATAAAAATGGAGTCATTTGCATATTATTTTCATGTGTAGTGTGATTTATTTGTAGTTACATAATTTTCATAAGAATATCAAATTCAACCATTCCCAAATTTATAGTAATTTCATTGTCTCTTTTTGGTCACTCTGCATATCTGTTTCCATTAGATTTCAAAGAATAGGAAAGCTTGGTGGAGAACTTAAAAAAACAACTAATAGTAAATGTTGACAAACTACTTTTGCATATTTTTCTGTTGCGGTACCCTTTTGTCATTTTTTGAGATCTTTTTGTATATTGGACATTAAGCCTTTGACTTAACCTGTGACTTAATTCAGGTGTCCTCTTTCCTGTCTTCTTGATGGAATTCCTGGACATAGAAAAGTTTTTATTTTATTTTATTTTTAATGTTTTTCTCCCTTTAAAGCAATCCTAGTTAAAACAGCTTGTGACTGGTTATACATAGAATTTCTTAGTTATACAAAGAATTTCGTAGGTTATTTTGTAGTGTTTTAATTATTTTTACATTGAAATAATTACTACATCAAGAAATATTTTTACTAAGTACACTTGTATGTTATTTTAGTGACTCTGGAGGCTGAGGCAGAAGAACTACAAGTTCAAAGCCAGCCTGGACAACTTTATAAGACCCTGTCTCAAAAAAATAAAAAGATCTGGGGATATATAGCTGGTAGAACACTTGCCTAGCATGCACAAGGCCCTGGGTTCAGTTCCCAGTTCTGAAAGAAAGGGAGGGGAGTTGGGGGTGTAGCTCAATGATAAAACATTCCTGGTCCCTGGGTTCAATCCTTAGCACTGCAAAGAATAAACAAAAACTTTTTTGAGTATTCATATAGATAGATGGGCAGTTGTGCTAGCACCAAGTATTAAATAGTAATTCACCTATGAAAAGTTTCTTTTGGGGGCGGGGTGATGCACGACGTGTAAGAATTGAATTGGATACTTCCTTCCTTACCCATCTCTCCCTAACTTCTAGGATCAGGATGAGAGGATGATGTCTGGCATCCAGGGGGGCTGATTCCATTCTGTATTGATAAACACTGCTGAGAATTGCTCCAGAGAGTTCTGGGGATGCTCTGAGAAGACTATCATAGAGACCTTAAAGAGGGAACATTGTGATTTGCCTTTTGACAAATAAAGCTAGTTAGGAGTCTTATTTACTTTATTGCTTTGAGTCTTGTTTTATCTACCACATATTAAGTAATGGATATGAGACTTAAAATCTTAGCAGTGATACTGCTGTATTTTGATGTCATCATTTGGTGAAGTGTTTTTCCCTTGCTCTTATAAGGACTATTTTTATTTTTTGTATTTAACTATGCAAACAGTCCAGGAACATAAAATATTTACTTTGTTATGAATTATTTCAATTATTTAACATAAAAGAGTTAAGGGAGATAATCTCTCCAGATATTTTAAGGAAAGGGAGTAGTATTAAGTATTCTTGGCATACCTTTGAGTACATGAGAGTACCACAGCTTAAGCAGCTTCAACTGAAATTGCCTGGGTAATATGATTACCCAGATCTTGGAGAGTGTAAGACTTTTTCAGTCTTGAGTTTTCTCAGACTGAATTATAAAACACCAGAAACAATATATTCTAAATTCTCGAAACCTTGGCACAGAGGTGCATGAGAGAGAAATTCACTCATTACACGATAGTGGATGCCTTATTATATTGTGCTGTATTAGAACCCTGGTTATAAAAGATTGCAGCTGGACATGGTGGCACAAGCCTGTAATTGTAGTGACTCAGGAGATTTGGGCAGAAGGATCACAAGTTCAAGGCCAACCTTAGTAATTTAGACATTGTCTCAGTAAAATTAAAAAAAAAAGGGGAGCTGGGGATCTAGCTCAGTGATAGAGCACCCATGTGTTCAAAATAAACATAAATAATAGATTGCAAAAATAATATAGACTTGCTGTATTCAGATTTGTTTTTTTTTTTTAATTGGGGTGCTGGGGATTGAACCCAGAGGCACTTAATCACTGAACCACATCCCCAACCCTTTTTATATTTTATTTAGAGACAGGGTCTCATTAAGTTGCTTAGGACTTTGCTAAAATGCTGAGGCTGGGACCATACGTGTAAGGGTATAAAACTGGGAAACGTGATGTTCTGATGGTGGACACATTGATGTGAGGTGTCAGTAAACCAAAGCTAGAGATGTTTAAATTGTTGGAAGTTGAGTTAGAATCCAGGTAATAAATTGTTTCTGCATAAATATTTGGAAAATTAATGATAGATCTATGCAGCTTCTTTGTTCCTAAAATGTCATCAGTTGTAAGAGGCACTGTTGCTAATTATGAGTTATGATTTTATATTTTAATTTTTTTTGGTGGGTATAGCTATTGAACCCAGGGGTGCTTTACCACTGAGCCACATCATAGCCCTTTTTAATTTGAGACAGAGTCTAAGATCCTTCTGTCTCAGTCTCCCAAGTTGCTGGATTACAGGCATGCACCACTGAACCCAGGCCTCTCTTAGTATTATTATGTATACTTTAGAGGTCTCCTTTAAACACTTGCATGCATAAAGTGGGAAATGGAAGGAAAATAGGTCAAGCTGGGCATGGTGGAATACAATTGTAATCCCAGTAGCTCTGGAGGCTGAGGCAGGAGGATTGGGAGTTCAAGGCCAGCCTCAGCCATGCAAAGTGCTGAGCAATAGTGAGAATCCTGTCTCTAAATAAATTACAAACTAGGGCTAGAGATGTGGCCAGTGGTCATGTCCCTGAGTTCATTTCCTGGTATATCCCCTCAACCAAAGGGAAAACAATGGTCAAAACATCTTCATATTAAGATGTTTGTTCTCACCATCTCTTTCTGAGTGCCATGGAGTGGATTGATGCTGCAAAGCATACTTTAAAAGTGCTCTCTCCTCATTGGGCACAGTGGCGCCTGCTAAAATCCCAGTGACTCCGGAAGCTGAGACAGGATCACAAGTCTGAGGCCAGTATCAGCAATTTAGTTTAGACCTTTAGTAACTTATTGATCCTCTCTCAAAAAGGGTTGGGGTATTGCTCAGTGGTTAAGCATCCCCTGGATTCTACTACCTTGTAAACCCCCTCCCCCCAAACACAACAAAACTCGTGTATCTCCAGAGTTTGTTTTTTTCCAAGAATTTGTCATCTACACTGTAAGGTATCAGAAGGTGTTAACAGACCCACCTTCTTGATAAGAAATGCCAGTCCTTCCTAAAATGATTTTTCATTGGTTTACTGACTGAAGTCAAGGGGTTTTAATCAAGTATTACAGAAAAATTGCATGCAAACAAAAGTTTGAGCATATCCTGACTGCCATGTGGATATCAGCTATTCTAAAATTGCCCTCAACTGTAAGAAGCATCCTGATTTCTGAGATTTTAATCATTAGAATTTGAGCTGGGAAGGTAGACTGGGCCAGAGAATGAACCAGTAAGTAAAATGATAATTAATCAGGGGATAGCAAGTGATAATTGTTGTGACAGTTGTTGAAAAACAGAAACCTGAGGTGGTAAATTTTGGGTTAAACATGCCAGTAACTTCCTTTTTCCTAGGCTATTTTTTTTAATGAGATTTATTCTCAACAGTAATCTTCAACTTAAGTGTTGGGGGAGAACGAATAGAAGAAAGGCTCTACATCTATAGCATCTAACAAACTGAGCCCAGTGTCTCTAGTAGAGCAGAATTTATTTTCAGAAATACAGTGCTTTATCACAAGTTTGCTTCAGGAACTAAACTTATCAACTGCTACTTATTTTTGGTTGTTTGTGATGGGGTGTTAATATGAATTGAATCCAAGATCTCGCCCAGGTGAATATGTGCTTTTCTACTGAGCTGCACCCCAGTCATTTATTTATTTGTTTGTTTGTTTATATATATTTTTGAAACAGGGTCTTGCTAAAGAGTCAAAGTTGGCCTCAGATTTTGGATCCTCTTGCCTCAGTCTATTGAGTTGTTGGGATTTCAGGCAATACTTGGAGAAAGAATAAAGTGTGAAATTATTTTTGACTGTGCTGTCAAATCTTAAAAATGTTTCTTTATTTCCAGTAATCCATGGCAAAAAAACAAAAGAGAAAAATTTTGATACAACTATTAAAACTAATATTACTTGAATTATACCATAAGAATTCTTTGTCAAATGTGAAGGAAGGGGTATTGTGAATCTGATAGTTTCTTTGCTTGTTCAGGAGAATAAGTGTGAACTGGAGGCTTAGATCCTTGACATCTCTTTTTTTACCATGAAAAAAATTGTTTTTAAAACATGAAAAAAATTGTTTTCAAACCATGAAAAATTTTAATAGGTTTTATTCACTTTCTTTTTTTGGTACTAGGTTATTTTATTTATATAGAGACAGGATGGATCTCAGGAAGTTACTTAGAGCCTTACCAAATTGCAGAGGCTGGCTTTGTTCTTGGGAGCCTCCTTTCTGAGCCTCCCAAGATGCTGGGAATTTCAGGAATGTGCTACTCCTCTTAGTTTTACTTTTGTGAGTGAAGTTATCAAAAAGTTAATGACTGCACTGAGGAATGGTTCCTGATCTCCATTTAGAAAAATGCTAGTGTTTCTCCTAGCTTTTCTTTTGTTGTTAGTAGTTTGTTTTGCAATCTGTGTTTCTGACAATTTTGAAATTTAAGCACACTGCGTGCTAGAGTGCATGGGGGCCTAGTTTTGGCTCCCAGGTCTGTTTTTGGGGAAAAAAAATGAAATATAGCATTTGACACTTTGGACTACAAATCTTGGATTTTTGGTTCTGGACTTCACTTTTCATTCTAAGTTTCACTGTGTGGATTCAAGCTCTTGAGTTCTTGATTACAGTTTATGGTCGTTTGCGGAGTATTCATGTTTTTAAGTTTGTTTTCCTTTTATAAGGAGTTTAGTGTTGTAAATTGTGTACTAGGAATGCATTGGTGGTTTTTATTTTTTTCCCCCTTTTTCTTTTGCAATGGTGGTTAATATTCAAAGGAATTTTTCTGGGTGAGGATGATGTTTGTAGTGGGTTTAGTAGAATGGTCTGCAAAGGATTTATGGATCTCTACTTAAGATTTCTTAAGCTATTACTCAAGGCCTCTGATGATGTTGTGTTTTTTAAGCAATAACTTTCTTTTAAACTAAAGCCCATATCTTGGACATAACTGATTGTCCAGTTGGCAACTAGATTTTGACGTTTTGTTCTGGAACTATAAAAGGTACCAATTTTCTCCTGATGAATATTGCTTCCAGAGTAAATCTTTTTTTTTTCTTTTTCTGCGAATAACAGAGATTGAACCCAGAGGTGAGCAACTGTGCATCCCTTTTTTAATATTATATTGAGATTGGATCTCCCTAGGTTGCCCACACTAGCCTTGAATTTGGAATCCACTTTCCTTAGTCTCCCCAAGCTGGAATCAGAAGTGTGTGTCACTACTACCTCCACTGCTGGACTTAAATCTTGTCATCTGGTTCATAATGATGGAAAGAGCTGCAGAAAGATGATTTTTTTTGTGTGTGTGTAGATACCTATTGTTGTAATTTTCCTTTTCTTGAAAACAAGGGGCTTGGAAGGTTCATAAGTAAAAATTTGTCTGTCATAATATAGTGTCATTAGGTAACTTTCAGCCAGGTCCATAATTTGCTTTTTTCTGATTTTGGCTACATTTAAAATACCAATCTTTCAACTTTTTTTTTTTTCTTTTGACGGGGGATATTGGCGGTTTATTCCATGGAGTACTTTTACCACTGAGCTCCATCTCAGTCCTTGTTATTTTTTTGAGACAGTCTTGATAAGTTGATGAGGGTCTCCTAAGTTGCTCCTAAGTTGCTGAAGCTGATCTCCAGATCCTCCTGCCTTTAGCTTCCCCAGTTGCTGGGATTACAGTTGTGCACCACTGAGCTTGGGCCAGTGCAGTCTTTCAGCACTTTTTTTCCCCTTCCCGGCCTGGACTGGAGATTGAACCCAGGGGCACTCTACCACCAACCTACATTCTTAGCCCTTTTTATTTTATTTTATTTTGAAAAAGGTCTCATGAAATTGCTAAGGTTAGCCTTGAATTTATGATACTCTTCTCTCAGTCTTCTGAGTAGCTGGGATTACAGGTGCATGCCATTGTAAGGCTCTCATCTTCCTACTCTCAACCACATTGCTAGCCAGTCCTTTTTAAGTTTTGAGAGAGGGTCTTGCTAAATTGCTTAGGGCCTCACCAAGTTAGTTGCTGAGGATGGCTTTGAATTTGCTTGCAATGCTTGTGCCTCAGCCTCCTAAATAGCTGGGATTACAGGTTAGTGTCACAAAACCTGGTAATTATTGTAGTATTAAAGTAAGCATTAGTGCTTGATATGTACCTGCCTTTGTTTCCAATTTTAGTGCCTTTAAAATAACAAGGTAGATTTAATTTATTTTTCTCTAGAATACATACTCTCCCCTAACAGAGTACATATGCTCCCTTAACATTTTAGTGGGATTCCATGGAAATTATAGGTTAATTTTAGGTGCATATGGAAACTTACATTATCAAAACTTATATAAGAAGATGGTGCTTTGTTTTTCTAAATTTTCATTTATAATCACAAGTGTTTCAAAGATTTCTGCACATAGGTCCTGTACTTCCCTTAACATGATGATATCCCATTCCAGTTTTTAATTGAGGGCCTTAGTAAGATTTAGTTTTTCAGTGAGTAAATTTTTAGTGTGAATAGAATACCTTTTTTCTTTTATTTTTTCAGCTTAGTGTTTAAAACTTTTTTTTTTTACATCTGTAAGTGTATTGATTTTTGATTAATTTTCTGCCTCACTGTATCACTAAAGAATGTTTTCCTTTAATTTCTATTTTAGGGTAGATTGCATTTGAAAAGCTTCACTTAGAATTCCCACTGCTCAGGGATTCCTGCTACTTTGTCCAACTGCCCTCCTCAGTGTACATTTCAATTCATGGTATTCCTTTGTGTGAAGTCCTGTTTGCTTTTGTTTGTTTGTTTGTTCAGTCAGACATGGGGATAAAAATTTAAGATTTTGATCACCCTTCAGATGTGTTATAGTGTTATTAATTAAGTTATAGTTAAGAGTATCCATTCTAACCAGATATTGGGCTAAATAAGTGACTAAAGTGAACACATTTCATAATGATGCTTTGGAAGCTTTCCCGTTTGTATATGTATGGGAAGAAGAAAAAAACGTAAAAAGTTTTGAGAAACACTGTCTTATTATCATGATGTATGATCAGACTTCCCCACTGGATACCTAAAACTGGATAGTATTATTACTTTTTTTTATATAGATACCTTTTCAAGAAAGTGAATTCAAAATTTATTGCTTATTTCTGGAATTTTCCATTAAGAGTTTTGGATTATAATTGACAGCTGGGTAAGTAAAACTGTAGAAAGTGATGATAAGGAGGGTCTATCGAGTTCTGGGCCAGATGAAAGGCCTAAAGCCTTTCTGTGCCATGTGCAGACAAAAGTGGCTATTTTGACAGTGATTTTTGCTAAAGACCCAACCCTGACTTTTTTGCGTCTATTGTACAAATGACAACCTAGCATTGTTCTGGTGGCTTGGAGAACACCAAAGCACCTTTAAAAATAGTGCCTGTGTGTGTGTAGGGGGCGGAGCTGGGGGCTGGGGAAAGGCTTAGTAGTGGAATGCTCCCTTAGCATGCACAAGGCACTGGGTTCTATCCTCAGTACCACATAAATGTAAAATAAAGATATTGTGTCCACCTAAAAACCTAAAAAATAGATAGTGCCTGTATTATGTTAAATGGACTAAATGTTAGACATCTGGTCATTAGCAGTACTTATGTCTGGGACTGTGTGAGTAGCACAGTCATAGAGCAATTGCCTAGATTGTAGGGGACCTTAGGATTCAATCCCCCAGCTCTGTGGGCAGTGGGGACATAGTAAATACCTTATGCCTATGAATTAGGATTTGACGAATAGAATATAAGGAATTTTTCATTATAAGTGTTTTTTTCCCTGTTAGTACAGGGGATTGAGCCCATGGGTGCTGTATCATTGAGCTACATTACCAGCCCCTTTTTATTTTTTAAGACCAATCTCCTTGAGTTGCTGAGGCTGGTCTTGAACTTTGAGTCCTCCTGCTTCAGCCTTCAAAGTTGTTGCCTACTAGTACAAATGTCTTAAGATACTTAAATACTAGGTATTAGGTCTTTTATTTGGGTGAGGGGACATATTCCAAGCAATTTTAAGTTATAATTAGTACATATTAATTATACTAATTAATGAGTTTCTTTATGGCATTTCCACTCTCCCTATGGCTTACCCCTCCTTTGACAATTCCCCTGCTTCCTTCCCTAACCATTACCCCTTCTTTCCCGTGGTCCCCTTTTTCTCCCCCTTCTACTTTTATGTCATTATTTACTCAGAGCATATTTTTTTCTAGATTTCACATGAGAGCAAACTTGCAATACTGCTTTGTGTCTGGCCTATTTCACTTTACGTTATGATCTCCACTTTCATCTATTTTCTTGCAAAAGACATTGTTTCATTCATCATTATGGTTGAATAATACTATATTGTATATAAACCACATTCATCTGTTGCATTTAAACTGATTCCATAACTTGGCTGTTGTGAATAGTGCTCTGTAAATATGGTATGTAGGGCTTTTTTGTATGCTGGCTTTGATTCCTTTGTGTGTGTGTGTGTGTGTGTGTGTGTGTGTGTGTGTGTATATATATAGGTAGGAGTGATATAGTTGGATAATACAGTAGGTCATTTTCCTTTTTCTTTTTTAAAGGAATCTTCATACTTTTTTATAGTGGATGTGTAGTAATTTATATTCCCATCGACAATGTATATGTTTAAATCCTCCTGCTCTTGTCTGTGCATCCTTATTTGCATTGCTATTTTTACCAGTATTTAAAAAATGTTTATTCCTGATAATAGTCATTCTGACTGAACTGAGATGGAATCTCAGCGTAGCTTTATTTTTTTTGAAGGTATAGGGGATTTAACCCAGGAGGATTTTACCACTGAGTTACATCTCCAGCCTTTTTTTATTTTTTTGAGACAGGATTTCACTAAGCTGCTGAGGCTGGCTATGAATTTGTGATCTTCCTACCTGATCCTCAGCTTCCCAAGATGCTGGGATTACAGGTGTGCACCATCCTGCCTGGTCTCAGTGTAGTTTTGATTTGCATTTCCCTGATGGCTAAAGATGTTGAGCATTTTTCATTTATTTATTGGTTGTTTACATTTTTATTTTGAGAATGGTCTGTTTACCTTAATCTGTTGTTTCTTATTGTGGAAAGAAATTACCAATAAGGATGGATTTCTAAAGGTTTGTTTATAGTTTGTATAAATGTGGGAAATTGACACATTCAGGGGTGTAAAATATTTGTGGGGGAGTGATTAAGCATGGTCTTCCTTCCCTCTTATTTTTCCCTCCCTCCCTTCCTTCCCTCTGTCCCCTTCCCCCATGTCCCCATACACAAACACACCTACACATCTATATACCTACACACACACACCAGGGTTTGAACCCAGAGGTGCTTAACCACTGTGAGCCAAGTCCTTAGCCCTTTTCATTTTTTTTTTTTTTTTTTTTTGAGAAAGGGGTCTCCTTAGCTTGCTGAGGCTGACCTTGAACTTGAGATCTTCCTACCTCATCCTTGGAGATTGTAGGCCTGCCCCACCATGATGGGCTAAGCATGGATTTTTAGATTGATTAAAAAAATTTTTATTATGATTACCAGAATTTTCTGTTGGATTGGAATTCTGATTTGTATTCTATTATACAGAAACTAGAAAGATTCACTGTCCAAACTCAAGTTTCTTGTTGAAGGATTGGAAGTGTTAGTGAGAGTTGAAAATATGACTAGAATCTGATGGTAAGAGATGATTTACTAATTAATATTTATGAACTTGGAAAATTTCAGTTCTGAAATATTTCTTTTTTTTTCTGAAATATTTCTTAAAAATTCAGAATCCCAGTTACATGGGAGGATGAGGCAGGAGGAGTGCACAATTGAGGCTAGCCTGAGCAATTTAGCAAAAAAACTGTCTGAAAATCAGAACTGGAGCCATGATCTCACTGAGTTCCTTAAGGGCCTTGCTGAATTGCTGAGGCTGGCTTTGAACTCATAGCCATCCTGTCTCAGCCTCCCATGTAGCTGGGATTCCAGGCCTGTGCCACCACCTGGTGGTTATTAGCACTCTTGAAACAGGAGGTAATCCTCTGAGTTTTAGAACTCCTGAAGCTATTTGCATGGAAATATGCTGTAGCACAAAGCAGATGAGATAAATGGAATTTGGGACTGTAGAAGAGAAAAGGGACAAATTACAAAGATAATTCAGTTGTAGTAGCAAATATGACAGGAGGGAACTAGAAGATTACCTACTTTTCTGCCCTTGGTCATATTAGGTTATTAAAATAGTGATAATCGCAGCTGTTACTTATGTTCTTTTAGACTTCCTTCAATTTCAAAGATTTTTCTGGGATTGATCTGCTTTTGGGTTTTTAATCACTGACAGATTGTTTCATGTACATGTATACATATATACATACATACGTGTGTGTGTAAATATATTTGTATATTTTTTTCTTTTTGTACTAGAAAAGACCATTTTTTTTTGAGAGGAGAGAGAATTTTTCAATATTTTTCAGTTTTTGGCGGACACAACATCTTTTTATTTTATCTTATGTGGTGCTGAGGATCAAACCCAGCGCCCCATGCATGCCAGGCGAGCGCGTTACCACTTGAGCCATATTCCCAGCCCCAGACCAATCTTTTTGTGCTTTTTGAACCCAGGGGCACTTTACCACTGAGCCAAATTCCCAGTTTTCCTTCCTTCCTTCCTTCCTTTCTTCCCTCCCTCCCTCCCACTGAATTGCTGAGGCTGGCTTTGTACTTGGGGTCCTCCTGCCTCAGCCTCCAGAAATTCTAGGATTACAGATGTGTCATCATGCCTGGCATTGTTTTGTAATTTAATTTGCTCAGAATAGTGTCTGAAATATAATATATATTTAAATATTAGTTAAATATTTAAATTGTTTTTCATTATTTTTTTCTTTTGTTTCTGGAGATTAAATCCAGGGACTCTTGACCATTGAGCTGTGTCCCCAGTCCTTTTGTTTTAAAATTTGAGACAGTTGCTGGCTGGCCTTAAACTTGAAATCCTTGCTGTAGCTTCCCATGTCGCTGTGATTACAGGTGTAAGCTGTCATGCTGGGCTTACAGTTTTTTTTTTTAAGGGAAAAGAGAAGTAGATAGAAAAGATACTGTTAAAGCTACTATTCAGAATGCCTTTATACTTTAGGTGGCTACAATTTAATATTTATGACATAATTTAATTGAGTTCTTACTCTGTCACTCGTTGTGCTGGATATTTATTTAATTTATAGTTTTACGAGGTAAGATACCTAATTAACTATTAAATATTAAAGTGTGCTCAAGAATATGCAAGTGTTAGAACTGAGGTAAATTCTGGCATCAGATTACAGACCTTGACCCTTAGATACAGTTCAAAACACTGTACTCTGGTCGCAGCACTAAATTCTGACTTATTGAGCCAGAACATATAATCCAAGGATGAACATTTATTTTTTGCTGAATTCAAGATAGGTGGTACTATATTAAAGTGTAGTTCAGAGAATTTAAGTACTTAAACATCATACATTTCACAAAAGGAGATGAAACTGAAACCCATACCTGCCTAAATTCAAAACCCTATGTTCTTTTAAGTATTTTACATTGTCTTTATATCTAATTGTAGCTTTATAGGATTATGTAATGTTTAACAATAATGATGAGATTTTAATGTTTTGTTTCTCTGCAGGGATTTATCAAAGATGTTCATGAAGATTCCCTAACAGTTGTTTTTGAAAATAAGTAAGTTTTTTTCAACAAAGATTAATTTTATAGAGTGGAAGTGTTTGCATGTTCTACTGCCAGTAAGCCAAATGATTTTGTTTTTAAATGGAAGTGCATTGGGTGCTTGATCACCTTATGAGTTCAAATAAGCCCAATTTTGGTAACCTTTCACTCCTTTTTCTGCTCCTAGTTTTTTTTTTTTTGTTCTTTTTTTCCCCCAAGTCCTTTGTCTTTGTAAAACATGTGTGGATTTGATTCACTAAGTTGTTTTTGTAGAAAATAAATGCAACATCAAGTGATATTATAATATGCTTAAATTGTAATACTAGAATTTTGAAATGATACTGTAAAAGGCCTTCCAAAAGATTAATATTAGAGAAAATAAAATATCAGACCACTTTAACTGCTTGGTTTTAATCAATATGAACGAATTCTACAAATATTGTAAGGGCTAGGCAGTCTAAAGTGAGCAAGACAGTAAAGGCTTGGTTGAGAAGGCTTATAAAAGAGCACAATTTAATTGACAGTGAAAGAACTGTTCAAATTCCACTTTTAAGCTGCTTCTGGTACTGCCTGAAAAGGTCTTTGCTTGGAGCTGGGGGATTTTGCGCAGTGGTAGAGTGCTTGTTACAGGAGGTCCTGGGTTCAATTCCCCAGCACTATGCACACAATATAATAATAATAAAAGATGTTTGTCTACCAGCTGCTTCATATAGAAAGCAGTATTGAGATGATGTCTCTCTTTGAGCATCTACCATTTTGACAATAATGGTGAAAAAGAAGTACACTCCAGTTTTGTATTTGGCAACTGTTGCTTTACCCAGCTTTGGCAGATAAAGGCCTTAGAACATTTTTATGTGCTGGTATACGTTCCAGGCATATAACCTGTGAGAATTTAAGAGTAGGAAAAATGTTTATAGCTTTATCAGTTCATCTTAAAATACAACAGGACCTATCAAGTAAGCAACAGCTAAATGAGTAATTTAGTATATTCGTATTTGTTATAAAGAAAGACCAAGTTTTTCCTAGGTCCTAATTATAATGTATGTATCCATTGTAGAAAAGATAAATTGAAAAGGACAATATGAAATATTTTGTAATTCAGCTATTCAAAAAATTGCCTTTAAAAAAATTTGTTTTTTTGAATACTGTGGATCAAGCCCAGGGTTGTGTGCATGATAGGCACACACTTTATTCCTGAGCTGCATGTCCCACCTAAATTGCTGGGTTTTTTTTTTTTTGTACTTCTGAGCATGTGCATGTAGTTTTTATTTTTGTAAATCTACTATGAAACTTTATAATTTTTGACAAGTCACATAGTTGTGTTTGAAATAAATTAATCCCACCATTTTTTGGCAGCTGTGTAAATGTTACATTATTTCAAACCTTAGTGGTTACTCTAAACTTAGTCTCTTATTTGTAGAATAAAGCCATAAACCATTCTTAACAATGAGTAATTTGGAAAGTAATACACTATTATCAATGTTGATTATTTATAAATTTCATCGAGTCATGTAAAATCTGTTCTACCTCAATGAAATTATTTAGGAAATTAGAGTATTAATATGTTTTTTCCTCTTTAGGGAAAATTAAATGAAAAGCTAACCTGAAAATATATGGCATTAAACATAGACTATATAGCTTCCATATTAGATGCTGTTAGAATATGTATTTTAAAATTCATTTCTTTTCTAATCTTTCAGTTGGCAACCAGAACGCCAGGTTCCATTTAATGAAGTTAGATTACCACCACCACCTGATATAAAAAAAGAAATTAGTGAAGGAGATGAAGTAGAGGTATGTGTATTTAAATTTCTTTTCTTGTGGTGCCAACTTTTTGTTTTTTAAAAAATATTTTCTTAGGAAAATGTTTTTAGCTGATAGAGAACAAATCTAATTCCTTTCTCTTGGAAATGTAGTGATACTTGAGACTTGGAGTCAGAATTGGATTTGTATCTTGGCTCTGGTGTTTTTAGCTGTGTGAGCTTGATCAGGTTTCTTTAATCACTAAAATGAAAATAATTTGAACATTAAGGATTATAGTGCATTTGAATTGATTTTAATACAGTCTGGCACAGAACTATATGGTGTTATTATAGTTTTTGTGCCTTTTTTCTTTTTTTGGTATCAGGGATTGAACCCAGGGGTGCTTAACCTCTGAGCCACATCCACAACCCATTTTATTTTATTTTTTGGGGGACAGATTCTTACTAAATTACTTGGAACCTTGCTACGTTAATAGGGCTCTTGCCCCAGACTCCTGACTTGTTGGTATTATAGGCATGTACCACCATGCCTGGTTATTTTGCTTCTTTTGATTGTTGCTTCAATATCTTAAAATTTTCATAGTTATCCTTTATTAATTATGATTGTTAATATAGTTTATATGTAATCTGAAATGTAATTATTTGAACTGCCTTGTGGAGTATTTTCAATGTCTGGAAAAAATTTTGAAAGTTCAGAAAAAGAAAGAAAATCACATCTAATAGAAAAAAATACTGTCCATGTTTTACATTTTCTTCCCCTCCCAAATAGGTTTCTTTTGTACATTTTTTTTTTGTATTAGGAATTGAACACAGGTACACTTAACTATTGAGCCACATCCTCAGCCATTTTTATTTTGAATTTTGAGACAGGGTTTTGTTAAGTTGCTGAGGCAGACCTTGAATTTATAATCCTCTTGTCTCAGCCTCCCAAGTTGCTGGGATTACAGGTGTGGGCTTATAGTGTCCCCTTTCTTTCTTCCTCTTTTTTTTTTTTTTTTTTTAACATTGTTAGAAAAAATGAGGGTACTGTAAGAAATCAGTCACATGCTTGAAAGTGGGTGGGCAAGGCAAACTTTTACTTCTTAACAGAAAGGCTTACTAGAGAACCTGGCTAGCAAGCTTACCTGGGGGGATGTTCCCTGGTTAATATACCTAACATAGTGATGCCTTTGGCCTTGATTGGAGGACTCAGATATAGTCTGTGCAGTTGGCTAATTTTAAAGTTGAGGCAGTCAAAGGGAAGGGCTGTAATTAAAATGGCTACATTTGGATCCAGTTAAGGCTGAATACTATATTTTGAAAATGGTCCACCAGACCTGCTGTTTCTCACAGCACTTAATAGATTTTGAATAGCTTTCTCTCTGATGCTCGGAGGGTTGGTTTGTTTGTTTTGTTTTTTGGGTGCTGGCGATTGATCCCAGCAGTACTTAACCATTGAGCAACATTTCATTTCTTTTTAAGTTTTTATTTTGAGAATGGGGGTCTTGGCCTTGTGATCCTCCCTCCTCAGCTTCCAGCTTTATTGGTTATATGCATGTACTTTGGCACCTGGCTCAGTGTTCAGTGATCTTGATAAGTATGCCATGTCTGCTGTTACCTAATAAAGTTGAAGACAACTATCAAATAAGTGCAAACTCTGGACATGGTGTCCCATGCCTGTAATCTCAGTTACTAGGAAGTCTGAGGCAGAAGGATCACAAATTTGAGGCCAGACTGGGCAACTTAGGGAGACCCTGTCTCAAAATAAAAAGGCTGGGAATATAGCTCTGTGGTATAATGCTTTGTTTATAATCCCCAGTACTACCCCTTCGCTCTCTTGTCCCCCAGGGGACAAAAAAGTGCAATGATGAGTGTAATGGATATTGAAGATTCAGGTTTTTGGTTTAATTTGTGATATTTCTCAGATATTTAAATTTGCTAAGTTCCCCCCCCCCCCCCCAAGAAGTTAGCTTAATAGTATTGAAGTCATTCTGAAGTTTCCTCTGTGCTTAGTTGATGTAGAATTGAGAAGGTGAACTGGTAGGGTAAGAATTCTTTTAACTTATGAAATGTTTGTTAGGTGAGCTGGTAGGGTTAAGAATTCTTTTAACTAATTGAATGTTTGTTTCTGGTAATGAGAGCTAAACCCAGGGCCTTTATGCATGCTAGTTGGCAAGCACTCTACTAGTGAGCTGCATTCCCTGCCCTATCTCAATTTGTGTGTGTGTGTGTGTGTGTGTGTGTGTGTGTGTGTGTGTGTGTGTGTGTTGGGGGGTGGCTGTGTGGGGGGATTGGGGGTGTGGGGGTTGGGTGGGTGGGTGTGGGGTATACTAGGCATTGAACTAAGGGGTGCTTAAACACTGAGCTACATCCCCAAGCCCTTTGTATTTTTTGAGACAGGGTTTTGCTAAGTTGTAGAGGCTGGCTTTGAACTTCCATCCTCCTATATCACCCACTTGTTAGGATTGTAGTGTGTTCCTCCATGCTTGGCCTGTCTCAGTGGCTCTATAAACACAGTACTTTCTCAGCTGCATAATTCTAAGCACTATTTTTTTTTTTTAAACCCAGATATTGGGGCTTGAACCCAGGGACACTTTACCACTAGGTTATATCCCTACCATTTTTCAAATTTTGAGAGTCTTTTTTTTTTTTTTTTTTTTAAGAGAGAATGAGAGGAGAGTGAGAGAGAGAGTGAGAGAATTTTTTATTATTTATTTTCTAGTTCTCGGCGGACACAACATCTTTGTTGGTATGTGGTGCTGAGGATCGAACCCGGGCCGCACGCATGCCAGGCGAGCGCGCTACCGCTTGAGCCACATCCCCAGCCCCTTGAGATAGTCTTGCTAAGGTTTTTTTTTTTTGTAGGTGGTAGTACTAGGGATTGAACCAAGGGCCTAATGCATGCTAGGCAAGCATTCTACCAGCTGAGCTATATCCCCAGCCTAAGTCTTGTTAAGTTGGTGAGGCTGGCCTCCAGTTTGTGATCCTCTGGAGTCCCTGGTTTTTATTTCCGGGTATGCCAGTGAGCCTGGCTCTAAGTACTTTTATCTGCCATTATCATTCTTCTTTTTTTTTTTTTTTTAGTGATAAATTTCCTTTGAGCCTCTCATAAATCTAGTTATTATACAGGAAACCAAAATTATAGTGATTAAACCCCTGACAACCTAAAACCTAAATTCCTGGCCATTTTAAAATTCAGCCTTTATTTCAATTATTCTAAGTTCAATGTGTGTTTTTTTTTTAGCTTTTGCTAATTCAAAAGTATTTGTTTTAATTGTGTTAGGGTACTTAGAACTTTGTTTTGTAAGTAGACCTGTAAATGTAGTCTGGATGTATTAATGTTCTTGAGGGAAATGTCACTGTGCTGTGGAGAGACACAAGGAAATAGTGGTGAAGTAACTGCTGCAAAATGAAGGAACCTGAGGTAGGTACTTGATGGGCACTAAGGATTATGGCAGTGATGTAGCAGATTATTGTACCCTGTTCATTTGGAGTTAGACTGTATGAAAAAACTTTCTCTATTGTATCTTTAAAAGTTCTGTGAGCATGGAAGAGGCTTGATTTTTTTTTTTTTTTTTTTTTTTAATTCTTCAAACATTTTTATGAAGTTTTTTTCCTGGAATTACAGAGTAAAAAATGAGAGATCAAGTGAGGAATGTTATTTTGGAAGTTTCTAGAATTAGAAATGTGTGGAGGTAAATTTTGAGATAGTGTTTTTTATACTTTTTGGTTGTTGTCCAGTCACTTATTAGTAGGGAAGGTCTTAAATAAAAAAGCTAGTCTTATTGAGGTACTGAGGATACCAGTACCTCTCCCTAGTTCGAATCCATGGAAGCCTGTTCTTGTTCCTATTATCTTTTGTGACCTTCCTCCCCAAACTGTGAGCAAAAAACAGAGGTATTTCAAAAAACAGGTATTTAGAGTATCCTAGATTCTTTCTTTTTACTTTGGTTTTTTATTTTTTAAAATTTTAAAAAATAATTTGGCTCTGGTAAAATTTGCTACTTTTGTGAATCACGACCAAAAATTTAAGATTTTTTTTCTTCACTTAGGAAAATATAAGAAAAAAAAAATTTAAGCCACATGTTAGTTATCATCCATGTTTGCTTGTTTTTTCCCACCAATTTTTAGGAATCTATTCAATGTCCTGGGCTATTTAGAAATTCTGGTTGTTAGTGCTTTCTTTTTTGAACAACAAGGTAGCTTTTTGGAAACTTACTACCCCTCCCTTTAAATTCAGAGTAGTAAAGCTTAATATGTAAACATGAAATGACAATTATATAAAGCAGAAATCGAATCTATCCAATTTGTGTAGGTTTGCTTGTCACCTGAGTTTAAATCTCATTTTTTAGCTTTTATTGCATTCACAGTTTTTCCTTTGCATGTGCAGAGTGTATAATTTTTCAGTTGTGAAAAAATTGAACTGTTAGACATTGAAACTACTATTTTTTTAATTTAAGTACCAACAAAATAGTTAATATTATTATGGAATTTTTAGTATTGATCCTTACAAGTTCAGTCACTGGATTAAAAGCCATGCATATTGAAGTTTTTGGTTTCTCATTTTTTTGGTGTTGGGAAACAAACCAGGGCCTCATGCTTGCTGGGCATGAGCCTCAGCTCTTTATTTTTCAAGGATGAGGAATTGGGTCCTGCTATGTTGTTACTCAGGCTGGCCCCATCCTCCTTTAGTCAGGCAATCCCCCCTGTGAGCATTTGAAGAAGGTAGGATTTATGGTGCATCCCACTGCACTTGTCCATGAAGTTTTTGTTGTTATTTTTTAATTTAAAGGAAGAGAGCAGGAATTTTATTAAAAGTGAAAGAAAATGACTTGGAATCCTTCTGGCTCCTAGCACTGGGAGAGGGGCAGGAGTGCTCCTGTAGGTTTTGTGTTTTTTTTTTTTTTTTTTATATAATGGTGCTAGCGAGTGAACTGGAGTGGGGGGGGTACTTGACCACTGAGTCACATCCCCGGCCCTAGAGCACCTCACCATTGCTGAGGCTGGTCTTGAACTCCTGATTCTCCTCTCCTAGCCTCCTGAGCCATTGGGATTAAAGGTGTGTGCTTAACACACCAGGGCCCCGTGTAGTTTTCTTTTTTTTTTTTTTTTGAGAGAGAGAAACTTTTTTAATATTTATTTTTTAGTTTTCAGCGGATACAGCATCTTTGTTTATATGTGGTGCTGAGGATCGAACTCTGGCCACATGCATGCCTGGTGAGCGCGCTACTGCTTGAGCCATATCCCCAGCCCCCATGTAGTTTTCTATATAGGAAATCTTTTTGAAAATTTTCCCTCTGTGGTACTGAGGATTGAATTGGGGTGGAGTGGGAGCCTGCCACTGACCTACTTTTCCACCCCTTTTTGTTTGTTTGTTTACTTTTGGTACCTTTGACTTAAACCAAGGGATGCTTTTGCAACATTCACAGCTCTCTATTTTTTATTGTGAGTCAGGGTCTCACAATGTTGCTTAGGGCCTCACTTCCTTACTGAGGCTGGCCTCGAACTTGTAGTCCAGTCCTCCTGTCTCAGCCTCCTGGGTTTCTTGGATTACAAGTGTTTGCCACTGTGACTGGTTTATTTTTGTTTTGAGAAAGTGCTTGGTAAGTTGCCAGGTTCTTGAACTTGTGATCTTCTTGCTGAACCTCCCAAGTTGCTGTGGTATAGGCACGCACCACTGAGCCCAGCTTCCTTTTCTTGTATATATCTTAGAATTTTACTACTATTATTATACCAGTTTACCACTTTTTCTTTTTTTTTTTTTTGGTCCACTTTCCTCATCAGTCCAGGATAACATTGAAAGCACTAGAAGACAAAAATAGATTTATGTAGGTAACACAAATTTCTATTTGAGAGTCTTGGTTATGAAATATTTTTCCTATGTACACAGCAGTTTTTTCAATCCTTCTGGAATTTTGTTCAATAGCAGAGGTAAACTGATATGTAGAAGAGATACATAAGGCTGGGTGGTGGGGAAGTACCCAGGAAGCAGAGTTTTCATGCTTTTCTCTGAGTGTATATCAGTACATCAGTGTGTACTAATCTGGAAGCTCCACCTATGTGGTGGTTTTTTTTTTTTTTTGGTAGAAGGATTGAACCCAGGGGTGCTTAACCACTGAGTCACACCCCTCAGCCTTTTTATTTTTCATTTGAGAAAGGGCCTTGCTTAGTTGCTTAGGCTGGCTTTTAATTTGTGATTCTCCTGTCTCAGTCTTCCAAGTAGCTGGGATTACAGGCCTGTGCCACCTTGCCTGGCTCCACTAACATGCTTGCTTTTTTTTTTTTTTTTAAAAAAGAGAGAGTGAGCGTGAGAGAGTATTTTAGTATTTATTTATTTATTTATTTATTTTAGTTTTCGGTGGACACAACATCTTTGTATGTGGTGCTGAGGATTGAACCCGGGCCGCACGCATGCCAGGCGAGCGCGCTACTGCTTGAGCCACATCTCCAGCCCACTAACCTGCTTTTTAAGCTGATTATTTCTGGCTAACATAATAGTCTGTTTCTCTTCTAAATTCTGAATATGTCATTGGTTGTAGAATTTCCTGTGAACCCCCTAATCTGGGCATGCTTCAAGTCTCAATCAAAATATCAAAAGTTTTTTCATGTACCTGAACAGCATTTTTTATATTTTAAATCATTTCTAGTATGGCAGAAATGTAAATATTTGTTATACTGTGTTTAGTGGATGATAAAGAATGACTTTTATTTTTCTGAATACTTCTGCAACTTTTGGTAGCTTGAATCCTCAGATATCAAGTATTGACTATTTTAGCTAATGTTATATACATTGAAGGTATGGAAGTTGAAACCCAATTTAAGTTTCAAATATTCTAATATTTGCTACGTTGTTTGGCCAGTTTCATGATGAGCTCACAGCTTGTTCTTTTGCAGCTCTAGAAATCCTTCTTCTCCACGAAGGGATAAATGCCTTTGATTTGGCTGTTAGTAATAAATTTTAGGACAAAAATGATCCAGGAGAACTCTTTCTTTTCCCTGCCTCCCTCTTTGTTTTCTTTCCTTTTGGTGGTGGAGATTGAACCCAGGGACTCTTTACTCCACTAAGTTATATTCCCAGCCCCCCCTCCACATTTTTTTTAAAGAGTGAGAGAGGAGAGAGAATTTTTAATATTTATTTTTTAGTTCTTGGCGGACACAATATCTTTGTTGGTATGTGGTGCTGAGGATCGAACCCGGTGCCGCACGCATGCCAGGCGAGCGCGCTACCGCTTGAGCCACATCCCCAGCCCCTCCCAGCCCTTTTTACTTTTTACTTTTTTTTTTTTTTTTTTTTTTGGTACGGGAGATAGAACTCAGGGGTGCTTAGCTACAGAGCCAGCTACCACCTCCCACCCCTGCTTTTTTAAAGTATTGGAGATTAAACTCAGGGGCACTTAATGACTGAGCTATATCCCAGCTGAAGCTTGCCTGGAACTTGTGTCTCCTGCCTCAGCTTCCCAAGTCATTGGGATTATAGGGGTGTGTGCCATTGAACCTTGCTGGAGAGCTTTCTTTTGAGTTTTCCAGGAGTTGCTTGAGTTGTCTGTTCGTGAATATTGATCATTTCATATGATTTACTCCAAAGTACTTAAAAAATAGGTTGGCTGCTTGAACACTAGGTTTTGTCTCTCTGTGGCCCTTTATGAAACTTATATGAAGTTAGAGCATGTTAAATCAGTGTCATGGGCTGCTAGTGACATAAATAAGGTTCACTCTGTTTCATAGTAGAAAGTTGATTTTCCCGGAGCCAGATTGACCAAACTGTGTTTTTCTATTGTGTACTGCTAGGAACATGTAACAATGAATGACTTATGTCTTAAATTATGATGTACCAATTGAAAATTGATTTCCTAAAGGTCTAAAATGCAAATGTTTTTTAAAAAATCTAATAGCTTTTTATTTGACTTCAAAATGGGGGCATGTTTTTTTAAAAAAAATCTTTATTGTAAACATTTAATGTGTTATTAAATTTTTAACTATTGGTTCAGTGATTATTTTTAAATTTTTTTTTTTTTGGGTACCAGGGATTGAACCCAGGGGTGCTTAACCACTGGGCCACCTCCCCAGCCCTTTTATTTTTTAGTTTTAGACACCGTCTCAACTAAGTTGCTGAAGCTGACTTTGAACTTGTGATCCTCATGCCTCAGCCTCCCAAGTTCCTGGGAATGTAGTAGTGTACCAGTGTGCCTGACTTATTGATTGATTTTTGTTGACCAATGATAGCTGAGAAAATATGTGCAGTTTATTTTTTTTCATTATTTTTTTTTTAGAGAATCTTAATATTTTTTAGTTTTTGGCGGACACAACATCTTTTTTGTATGTGGTGCTGAGGATCGAACCCGGGCCGCACACATGCCAGGCGAGCGCTCTACCGCTTGAGCCACATCCTTAGCCGAATATGTGCAGTTTATAAAATTGAAGTACTGGGAAAATGAAAAGTTCTTTTGATTGTCTTATATATATGATTATTGGAAGGATGGTCAAATCCCTCCTCTTCACATGACTTCACATGTGACATGTTTTGCTTTTTATTGTAGATACCTGCCTTGTTCAGCAAGTAACACACAACAGATAATGTTACATACTAAGACTTAGATCTCAAGCTGTATATCATTTTATAAGGTTTTCTATTTTGGGTTTAGCATATTTTAAATTAAAAATAATTTGGTTTTAAATTTTAAGGTTTTCTGATGTACAATAATGGGCTTGTTATTATGTATGACATGCCTTTCTACTTTCAGCTGTGGTAGATTGTGAGGCATTAAGGTCAGACATATTTTCATTAAAAAGGTATCTTGAGACATTAAGATAATCTTGAGAAATTAGATAAAAACAGGAATGAAAATCATTTAATGTGGGTGTGGTGGTGTATGTTTGTAATCCCTGTGGCGGGGAGGCTGAGGCAGTAAATTGAAGGTTCAAATCCAGCTTCAGCAACTTAGAACCCTAAGCAACTTGGTAAGACTTTGTTTCAATTAAAAAAAAATCTTAAAATAAGACATAGCTGTATCATAACTTTTTAATGTTTTATTTATACAAAAATAAAATGTAAATGTATGGTATACTATCAAAAGATAGGGAGTTTGATTTTTGTAGCCAACATGAAGTTTTTAGCTGTTTTAATTTAGTCTTTTCATAATACCAAGGCCATTGTTAGCCTTACTGCTTGGCAGATGCTCACACATGGAGGAAGATCATATATATTCTTCATTATTTTTCTGTTTTGACATACTGCCAGTTTCTGGGGGCATAATATTGTCAAGAAAGTTGGTATGAAACTTATTTTTAAAAAACATATCAGCGGTAATGTGAATGAGTTACTGTCATGTAGGTAGATAAATTGATAATAGTATATTCTGAATATTATTAAGCTTGCTTTTCTTTCCCCCTGCTACTGGGGTTTGAAGCCAGGGCTTATAACATGATAGGTAAGTGCTCTATCACGGAGCTATATCCCCAGCCCTTTTTATTTTATTTTGAGACAGGGTCTCGCTAAGTTGCCCAGGCTGGCCTTGAACTTGTGATCCTCCTGCCTCAGCTTCCTGAGTCGCTGGGATTACAGGCGAGTTGCTGGATTACAGGCATGTACCACCATGCCTGGCCTAAGCTTGCTTTTCTTATGTGCATTTTCTAGTTCTTTGTGGATTGTAATGATTTAAAATGGCAGATACATAGGAACAGTATTCATATATTTCATATGTTGGAAAATGGGTCTTTGTGATGAAGCATTCAGTTTTATAGTTTATTATTATTTGTAAAATTTATTTAGGAAGTCTGTTTTAGAATAAAGTGTATATAAAGTTAGGGTATGGAAAAATGTTAAAAATTATGGTGTTCTATCTTTATTTGGTATTTCAAAAGGCATAGTCATACTTGAATGAAAAATTAGGGATTCAGATTGGAGTACCAAAATCAATAATGGTTGCATGCTTGAATTTAGAGATTATTTTATAACAAAGTTGGAAGAACTAGGGCTCATTTAGTGAAAAGATCCTAAAACTAGTGTTTTGAGATTTCCTCCTTCCCATTTCTGTCTTTCAATAATGAAACATGGTAGTCTTTACTGAGTTCTATTTGGTTTTAGGTTTCTTACAGTCACTCCTTTATTTCTGTTCCATTTTAAACATTTTCGGTTTGAAGAGACTTTAGGTTGTTAAAAATGATGGGAATTGCTTTCAAGGGTTAGTTTGAGTTAAGTGAAATCTGAGAATGGGAATTTCTATTCCTGTTCACAAATCCATTCACTAATCAATATTAGTGACATAGTACAGTAGGCTACAATTGGGTTATTAAAGAGATTTTTCTTTTTGGGGGAGGAGTACTGAGGAATGAATTCAGGAGCACTCAATTACACTTGATTTGTATCTTCAGTGATTTGACTCCATACTACTAAATTGGAGCCAAATCAATAGTGGTGTTACTTAGGTTCAGGGACTTAGATTTTGTTGCCTTTATCTTTCAGAACTAAAGTTATTAATGATGCTTACAGACATGCATGAATTAGGTAGAAAACTGAATCCAGGTCCCCTTTTCCCTTTTAAATTTTAGGGTGGTGCTGGGATTGATTCCAGGGATTTCATGCCCATTAGGCAAGGACATGTCCATGGAGCTACACCCCTAGCTTGGTGAATACATCATTTTAATATTTAGTGAGAATTAAAGACACCAGCCATTTGAAAATAGTTTCTTTTGTAAACATGCTACATATGAATTAAGTTTCTAGAAGGTTAAGCTTTGATCAAAATAGAATAAAAGAGGTTTAAGTAATTTAATATTGTCCTTTTAGCAAATCAAGCTTGAGATGCCCAACCACTGAAGTGTAGTGAAGTTCATATTAATAAAATATAAAATGTAATTCTGTTTTTGATTTCCATATTCCTTGTTTTGATGATACGTAAGCCTAAAATGGATAAAATTCTCTCAGTATAGCTAATAACTCATCAGCTGTTATTTGTGATTCTAAAACTCATTACGTGTTGTAAATATTGATATCACATTTTAAATATTTTTCTGAAAAGATCTGTTGTTGAGCACTGTCTATATGCCTGTAATCCTAGTGACTATAGGAAGGCTGAGGCAGTAGTGTCTCATGGTCAAGGCCATCCTCATCAACTTGGGACCTGTGAGACCCTCTCTCAGATTTAAAAAGGGTGGGAGTATATGGCTCACTGGTAGAGTGCTCCTGAGTTTAAGCCTCCGAAGTACAAGGGAAAGTACTATAATAAAGATCTATTGTTACTTCTCATTTTCTAGTTCATTTTATATTCGGATTATCAGAATGCAATACTTGAAAAATAGTTTGAAACAGTGTGGGTTCCAATTTTATCAAAGATTAAGACCATTTTTTTGTGCTTATAATTATGGCATATTTTTGTATTTAGCCAAATGGATTTACTAAGCCTTTAAAAATTTTATATTCAGCATCTGTCATTCTAGTCAATTTTAAAGATTGCCTTTAGCATTTTTCTACTTAAGAAGTAATTTTTGGTGCACAAGAATACTATCCTGTATTCTGGAAAACAGCATGTTCCAACTGCTTAACAGATAAATATTTCACGTGATGAAATTCCAGTTGAGTGTTTATATGAATGAGAATATTCCCTTTCTTTTTTTGTTCCTAGAAATAAGTTGTTTGAGGACATTTATCTAAGATGCTGTCATGTGAAGACTTCATAGTCTGCGACATTATGCTTTATAATTTCACATTCATCAATAGAATCTAGAGTGCTGCTATTTTTTTGTCTTCTGGTTCCCATAGTAATTGTGAAGGGTCTTCCTGTGTAAATTTTCGTTTTAACTATGGATAGAAAATAATAAATTCCAAATTCTCTACTGTTCACAAATATTAGAAAGCAAAAAAAGATGGTATAGTCAGTGTTTTGGTGCTTTCAAAAGAGATGGGATACTTGAGGCTATGCAATAAGGAAAACTGATAGATGGCAGTAATAATTTCAGTGTGATATCCTTTTAGGTGTTGCCATCATTCTTAAGAAATCTTTAAAAAAACTGGGGTCCAACTTGGTAGTGTAGTAGCTTAGCAGGCCCAAGCACCAATAAATAATAAAAGCTGAGACTAATCAGTGATGATGAAAAAATAAAATATTTCAAGATAGAGGGAAACTAAGATTGTTAGATTTATTCATTTTGGGGGGATGGGGCATCAATGATTGAACCCAGGAGTGCTTAACCACTGAGTCACATCCCTAAACTATTTTTTTTTTTTTTAGATAGCCTAAGGCCCTATCTTTGAACTTGTGATCCTCCTGATTCAGTCTTCTGATCTGTTGGGTTTACAGGTGTGCATCACCATACCTGGCTCTACTTAGATTTATTGTAAAAGGGTCCAGTATATAACATCAAATTAGAAGGTAGAATGAGTGTTATTCAGTTAAAATTTGTGGAAGATCTCTATGAAACAATAAAAGTGATGAAATATAGAATAATTAGATCTTCTCAATGTGCAAAAATTCAGTTTACAGATCTTGATTGTAACATTGGTCTTCCTGGTTTTTTTTCACCCCATAGTTGCCTTGCCACCCTCTCCCATCATGTGATACAATAAAAGTTGATCTTTAATAGTCAGTCTTTACTAGGAATTGAACCTGGGGTGGCCTACTCCTTAGCCATCGTATTTTGAGACAGAGTCCTTCTAAGTTGCTGAGGCTAGACTTGATCTTGATCCTCCTTCCTGAGCCTTCTCAATTACTGGAATTACAGACTAGAGCCACCAGTTCCCAACTGATTGTTATTAGACTTTGTTTTATTCATTTTCTATTCTAGTATTCCCACTACTTCAAGGTGTCTTTTTTTTAATTGAGGCTATAACCCAGGGCCACTTTATCATTGAACTACAAACCTCAAATTTGCAATCCTCCTGCTTTGGCTTCCTGAGTTATGTGGATTACAGATTGTGCGCCACCACACCCAACTGATCATTATTAGATTTTGTCTTAATTAATTTACTGAGCCATTATTCCCACTACTTAAACTATTTTTAAAATTATGTTGATAGGATTTCAGGCTTTCCATAATATTTATTTGCATGTTTGGGTATTGATACCATTTGTAGACTTCCCTAGCGACTTCTGCATAGGCAGTCCTAGGTCCTGTAATCAAGATATTTGTGGCACACTGCTTTGTTGTTTCTTTCCAGCCAACCACTTGTGTATATTGAAAATACATTATGCAAGGTTCTGTATCATAAGGAAAATGATAAGCTACTGATTCCCAGAAGAGTTATTTCTATTGTATGTTGTTTATAAGAATAACAGGCAATGTTGCTGGGTGAGACTGCGTTCAATCCTAATATGTCAAAAAACCAAAACAATAAACAGAAAATGTGTACTTGAGGATGTGGCGGGCGCGCGCGCACACACACACACACACACACACAAAAAAAACCTAAAAAACCCACAATACCAAAACTGCTGATGTTAACATTTAACATTTATAAAGAATATAATATGTGTATAGTTGGCTAAATGGACTAAAAGAGTAATTTTTTGTATTTCCACTCAATCATTTTAATATGTTTGGCTTGGGTTCAAAGGATCTAAATGTCATGTGTAAATAAATTTAAAATGGGGTTTATCATTTCTGAAAACAGCTTTTCATTTAGATGAATAATGGTGACACAGACTGTAGGATCTGTGATTTTCTTTCTACCTTGTAAGAAGCATTTCTTTAAAGTAATGTTTATATTTAGTAAGTCCAGGAAACCAGATTACCCAAAAAAGTATTCAGGCTTATTTTTGAAGCAAAATTTGAGTGTACTTAATACTTTTTTAAAGTTCATTTAGTATACCAATTTCGATGACATTTCTTTGTTTTAGTATTTGGCATATATAACAAGTCATTTTATAGTGTTGAAATCTTTTGGGATGAATGGATAAACACATTTCCCCCACTGTACTTCTCAGGTATATTCAAGAGCAAATGACCAAGAACCATGTGGATGGTGGTTGGCTAAAGTTCGGATGATGAAAGGAGAAGTAAGTGATGTTGACACTTGTTTCTTGATTGTTTTCAAGGAAATATCTCAGCTCTTGATTTCTGTAAATTTTATTCTAGCATTCAGTTTTTTTTTTAATATTAATGTTTTTGGTTGTAGGTGCATACAGTACCTTTATTTTATTTATTTTTATGTGTTGCTGAGGATCAAACCCACATAAAAATAAAATAAAGGTACTGTATTCACCTTTATAAAACTGATGCTGGAGGGCTGGGGTTGGGGTTGGGGTTGTGTTAGGCAATCGCTCTACTACTGAGCCACAACCCCAGCCCTCCAGCATTCAGTTTTATGCCTAAAAGCCTACCTTAAAAATAGTTGATCTGACATTTCAAAAATTCATTAGACAGTTAATTTTTTGTTTGTGTTCTATGTTGGCAAATACCAAAGCTGCTTTCCAGAGGCACATCTCAAGCCTGTAAATAACTCCAAAGTTCTTATTTGTAAAAATTTATAATCTAGTTAAGGCAAGTTAGATTGATACAACTAAAATGGGCTTAGTATTTATGCTAGAAGGAGAAGAGTTTACTGGTTAAGCTGAGCAAGGTAATTATAATTTCATTTAAAGTTCATTATTTTTGTTCAGAAGGGATTTTTAAAGTATTTTGATGTCTTTTAGTTTTATGTCATTGAATATGCTGCTTGTGATGCCACTTACAATGAAATAGTGACATTTGAACGTCTTCGGCCTGTCAATCAGAATAAAACTGTCAAAAAAAATACGTTCTTCAAGTGCACAGTTGATGTTCCTGAGGATTTGAGAGAGGCGTGAGTAATTTTACTATTGGATTGCTTTGTGAGTTTTTTTTTTTTTCTGCAGAACAGTATTTTTTTTTCCTCAAACAGTCAAAACCTTCTGATGGGAAGCCTTTTTAATAAACAACATTTTAATGGGAGATGTCAAAATGAAATATTAAGTTTGCATTATAAACCTTCCCTAAATTTAATCTTATTGAAATCTTAATATCTGAATTAATTTCTCTCTAGGTGTGCTAATGAAAATGCACATAAAGATTTTAAAAAAGCAGTAGGAGCATGCAGAATTTTTTACCATCCAGAAACCACGCAGCTAATGATACTGGTAAGATAATAGCATATTTTAAGGTAGCTAATTAATGACTTGCATAGATCATAATAATTAGATATTTCTAAAATAAAAGCTTAAGGTAAACATGTATATAGTGAATTTATTAAAACAGTGTAAGAATCTTGGCAGCTGTAAAGTGTTAATTCCTTTTGATCTTTTCTGGTTACAGGGAAACATAAAATTGATAATATGACATTTTGAAAATTGTAAAGTTTTTAATGTGTTATATTCTGGATTTCCCTCCTACCCAAACTTACTCTGATAGCAGATAATTTAGAAAGGAAAGTAAGATTATTTAAGAAAAGGGGAGTGTTACCTAAGTTAGGGGAAGAAGGAGTATCAAAAGTGTAATAGATGAAATTAAAGAAGATAGTATGTGTAGATTTGTGTTTGTGTTATCTTGAAAAACAATTAAACTTTTGAGTGATTAATTTGTTTATAGTCCGCCAGTGAAGCAACTGTGAAGAGAGTAAATATTTTAAGTGACATGCATCTGCGAAGTATTCGTACAAAGTTGATGCTAATGTCCAGAAATGAAGAGGCCACTAAGCATTTAGAAGTAAGTGAGTTTCTGATTCATTGTGGGGTAGGGAGGGGGAGCATGGGAGGAATGTAGGAACTCTAGATAGGCAGAGGGATAGGAGGGGAAGGAAGGGGGTGGCGTGTGGGGTTAGAAATGATGGCTGAATGTGATGGACATTATTATCCAAAGCTTATGTATAAAGACACGAATTGGTGTGAATATACTTTGTATACAACCTGAGATAGGAAAAATTGTGCTTTATTTGTGTAATAATTGTAATGCATTCTGCTGTCACATAAGTAAAAAAATTAATAAAAAAATAAATTTTTCACTATTGTGTATAAAGTAGAAGTATGTTTATTTTTGTGTACCTTTATTTTTATAAGTATGCTTTTCACCCTCCGTGGCCTGTTTTATGGCTAATATCTGGAGGTCATAGAAGAAGGACTCTTCTATTTTATCAAACTTTCTTTTGCTAAATGCCTCTTGATTATTTTGTTATGGCTGAGATACTAGTTGTCAAAAGAGCTTAGAGACTAAAACTATGGTTGCTGAATTATTGTATTGCTAGTTCTCTACTCTGTCTTTACCCCTACTACTATTTTTTTCTTTTAAACTAACCCTTCCCTGTCAGTTTTAACACACTTGTTGAGTAAATTAGATCAGTGTAATAACTCATGTAGGATATGAGGATTAGGTGAGGGGAAATTATATTACATGCAGTATCCTCATTCCCCATAGGCATGTAATTTATTAATATTAAGCCTGTTGTGTCTGCTCTATCTCAAGATTCTTTCTTTTCTCATTTTTTCCACTGCTATTCTTGCTCTTCCCCTTGCCCTCATCCTTCCCACCTCTGAACACTTGTACATACAAACATTACAAACCCCCCCCCCCCCCCCCGCCACACACACACACACACACTCGGGATTGAACCCAGTAATAAAGTTGGAGGCTAATCTCAACAAGTTAGTGGAACCCTGACTCAAATTGAAAAATAGAGGGGTTGGGGATGTAGCTCAGTGGTAAAGTGCACCTGGCTTAAGTTTCTGGTACTATAAATAAATAGTGTACAAATAGTCTAGTCAAAACATGTTTTTGCTTCCATTTTTTGTGACACCAAATGAATTTCTTTTAAGCAATTGAAATTTAGCCTTAATTTTTTTTTTGTTTTGTTTTCAGTTAAAGAAACTAGTAAAATACACGAGAAAATTTACTGTCTCAACTTTAAAAATTCATGGTTCCGCAGTGTTAAATGTATTTATATTCTTAAAAAGCCCATCTTTAGAACTTTTTATATTATAAAGCTGAAAGTGTCCCATTTTCACAATAACTTTGTATTTCCTCTTCTCTCCAGGCTCTTATAACCAACCAACCGTCTTCTTCCTTCCTTCCTTTCAGTCTATTTATTTTTTGTTTAGTGTTTTTTTTTTTTTTAAATTTAAAATACGGGTCTCACTAAGTTACTTAACGGCTTGGCTAATTTGCTGAGGCTGTCCTTGAATTGACTTATTTCACTTACCAAAGTAATGTTCTTAAAGTTCATCCTTGTGTATGTCAGAATTTCATTTCTTTTAAGGTTAAATGGTACTGTATTTTATGTATCTATGACATTTTGTTTATCCATTTATTGGTTGTTTTCCACCTCCTGACTATTTTGAATAATGCTGTGAGCCTGAGTGTATAAAAACTGTTTTGTGTTTGATTTCTTGTAAAAAATTCTAATTTTTTTGTTTTTACTAGTGCACGAAACAACTTGCAGCAGCATTTCATGAAGAATTTGTTGTGAGAGAAGATTTAATGGGACTGGCAATAGGTACACATGGTAGTAATATACAACAAGCTAGGAAGGTTCCTGGAGTTACCGCCATTGAACTAGATGAAGATACTGGAACATTTAGAATCTATGGAGAAGTAAGTTATCTCTTCCTGCCTGAGCTTTTACTTTACAGCATATTAACAAACCTATTGTTTATATAAATAAGTTGTTGATGGATTTTTTTATTATTTATTTGTATGTGGTGCTGAGAATCAAACCCAGTGTCTCACATATGCCAGGCAAGTGTTCTACCACTGAGCCACAACTTAGCCCTGTTTAATTATATTTTATCTGTACTTTTCATTTGTCAAAGCATTTTTTAAGGTTAAATTTATGCATTTAGAAGCAATTACTATAGTAATCATTATTTAAGAAGGTGAATTGAGGGGGCTTGCCAAGAATTGTGAGGCATAGGGTTTATCTACAACGAAAAATATTTTTTAAAAAATTGAAGTTGGTTTTATAAGATTTATTGGATAATAAATGAGTAGCATTTCCAGGTTTTCCTTAACTGCTTTTCAGTTTCTTTTTTATGCTCATTACAAATAATTTATAAAAAAAAAAAATTTCTTTTGGGGAGGTGCTTGGGATCAAGCCCAGGGCCTTGTGTGTCTTAGGCAAGCACATTACCATTGAGTTGTTTCCCTAGCTCAGACATTAAAATACTGTTTTCAGAGATTTCTGTATGTCAGGCACTGGTAATAGTAAATAGCATATGATACAAATATCATTATATAACTTGAATTTGGATAGTAATTTGTCACTTGTTAACTGTGACATTTAAAAGGATAGAAATTAGTAGATATTTAAAAATATGTACCTAATAGAATCAAAACCAGTGCCTTACAGTGAGATTATGTTTAAAATTTGAATAAATGGATTTTTTAAATGAAATTTCAAGCCTTTCATTTCAGCTCATTTTGTATAATTCTGACAAGATGCTTCGTTTTTATTTCTGAAATCTTTGAAAATGAAGAGTGTGACATAGTCATTAAGAAGATAGGCTTTAGAGCCATACACTGTGGGTTGGAATCCTGTCTTTACCATTTAGAATGGGCTTAAGACAAGTCACTTAAGTTCCTCAAATAAGTGTCTCTTAAAATGATGATGATGATATATAATGCTATTAACCTTTGTAATTTATTTTGGTGCTGCAGAAATGAGCCCAGGACCTTCAGTGTTAGTTAAGCACTCTACCACTGTGCTACATTCCTGTTTTTTTTTAAAGAATTAAGTGTGTGTGGGTTTTTTGTTTGTTTGTTTCGGTACTAGGAATTGAACCCAGTGGCACTTAACCACAGAACTACATCCTAGCCCTTTTTATTTTGAAATAGGGTTTGGGTAAACTGCTGAGGCTGGTCTTAAACTTGGAATCCTGCCTCAGTTTCCTGAGTCACCTGGATTACCCAGTGTGTCTCACTATGCCTGGCTTCATATGGTTTATTTTATTTTATTATTGTGTTTGATATCAGGGATTGAATCCAAGTGGCTTAACCCCTAAGCCACATTTTGAGTCAGTTTTATTTTTTATTTTGTGTCAGGGTCTCTTGTAAATGGGATTGTAGATGTTCACCACTATGTCTCATTGCATATAGTTGATGATGGAGTGAGCACACAATACATTTGATCTGTGGTCATTAAAAAACAAATATTAAAAGAGGAAGTAACTACAAAAAATAGAGGAACATACCTGTAATTCTAGGGATTTAGGAGGGTGAGGCAGGATTACACGTTTGAGGCCAGTTTTAGTAATTTAGCAAGGTTATAAACAACTTAATGAGATCCTATCTCAAAAAAATGAAGAGGCTTTGCATGTAGTCCAGTGGTAAAGCTCTTGGATTCAATTCCTAGTATCCCCAGACAAGGAGGAAGTAACTTTTATTGAAATCTGTGAAATCTCTTAAAGACATCTTGCCTTCCAGTTTATTAAATCACATACCCTCCCTACTCCTGGTACTAGGGATTGAACCCAGTGTACTCTGTGCCACTGAATTAACATCTCTTTAAATATTGAGGCACAGGGTCTGAATAAGTTGAGTAGGCTAGCCTTGACCTTGTCATTCTGCTGCCTCCAGCCTTCCCGGTTACCAGGATTACAGGTGTGCATCATACCTGGATTAAGATTATTTCTAATGTTGAGCCTGAAAACAAAATAGAGTCTTAGAAAAATTAAAACATTATTATTTTAAACACACACCTCGAGAAATGCATCATGTGAGTATGTTTAGGATTGGGTTAAAGTTTGGCTGCTCAGTAGCTGTACAATAGAAGTAATTTGAACTATTGTTAATATTGTCAGCATGTAAAATGGGACCTTAGAAATGCCTGGCCTTTTTAGGTTTTAGTAGTATGTCGGTTTTTTTTTTTTTTTTTAAAAGTACTTTGTGTAAATTACTTACCCACTTTAGTGGCCTCAACAGAATCTCTTAGTACAGCATAATTCAGAATTTTCTTTTTGCCTTATTTTTGTTTAGGATTATGTGATGCTTCAAGACCCTAACAAAACTTTATTTTTCCCACATTTAGAGTGCTGATGCTGTTAAAAAGGCTAGAGGTTTCTTGGAATTTGTGGAGGATTTTATTCAGGTTCCTAGGAATCTTGTTGGTAGGTACTTCTAATGTTAAAAAGTTCAATATTACTTATAACGAATTAATTGAAATCATTCTTGTCTGATTACATTATTCTACTTATAGCAATGTGGAATAACTAGATAGCAAAATTTATTTAATTATTGATTGATTGTTTTGTTTCTCGTCATTGTCATATGTTAAAAAGTAAAAATGTCCTTTTTCTCTACAGTGTGACCCAATAATAGTTCCCACAATTTTTGTTAACAGTTTGTCATTATAGTTTTTCTGTTCATCCTTGGGGCTTTTTCCTATTCTTGATTTCATGGGTTTTTATCATTCATATGTGCACCAGAATGGTTACATTACTTTTTGAGAATTGGTTGCGACTGATTTTTTTGTTTAATACAGAAGAAAAAAGTTAACTTTGGAATAAGAATAGAGTAATAAACTTATTCACAATAGGTCCTGAATTTAATAATAATAAGTTATGTTAAAGGCATATGTTGAGTCATGGAAAGGAGAGAAAGAAGGTGATGATGATATGAAGGGAGGTTTCACTATTAAGTATTTATCATCTTTAATGAAAATTATTTTACCCATAGTTTATAAGTTAAAGTGACAATATTTGGGTTTAAAGTTATGGATAAATTAGCAGTGTAATTCAGGGGGAAGTTAATATGTCATGATTAATATGTCATTTGTCTTTGCTATGTCTTTTTAAGTGCCATTTTATGGCAAACGGGATGGATTTGGTTATGTGTTAAGTACTTAGGGATTTTCCTAAATAATGTAAAATGAAGAACCAACATAATGTGGAATAATTTAGTGGTAAGGAAATGTTTTATTTCTTCATTGTCTCTGTACTTTTGACCATAACTAATTAGTTTTAGCCTTTTGTGCTCTGTTTACATGATGACTCCTATTCAGTCATTAGGAATTTCTTAGTTCTAGTTGTTTTGTTAAATTCTGTAGTACAATCAAAAATAGTAAGAATTTTTAAAACACTTTGATTCTTAAATGTTATTTTTGTCCATTATACTTACCAAGAACCAATATACTTCAGAAAAATAGTTTATAACATAGAATTTGTTTTTTGTTTCAACAATTAGTTATGTAAGAAGATTCTTAATTCTGCTTAATGTCAAACATTTGAAATAGGTATGTTATAATGCCACTTGATAAGCTCTGCTTAAGCAATTCTTGGAGTACCAGTGGTTAATAAAGACTCAAAAGCTGGAGAGATGAGATAACTAAAATTGAATAAAAGCTTGAAGAACTTTGTATAATTTTAATAAATATTGATACAAATTGTTATCAAATGATAATTGTTGAATGAAATCACCCTGGCAAACTGCTTTTGAAAAGCTTATGTATGGGCTGGGGATGTGGCTTAAGCGGTAGTGCATTTGCCTGATTTGTGTGCGGCCTGGGTTCGATCCTCAGCACCACATTACAAACAAAGATGTTGTGTCTGCTGAAAACTAACTAAATAAACAAATAAATTAAAAAAAAGCTTATGTACTTTAGTCATTTAAGTCACACTAAATCATGAAATTAATGGTATTTTTTGGGTGCTAACATTATGATAGCTTTTTTGTAAGACATGATGATTTAACTATAGTAAGGTTTTCTCATTTGTAAAAACAAATTAATGGTAGGGGTTGGAAAAGGGAATCATTTCCCCTCCCCCCAATTCAATTCTGAGATAGTCTTGATCCAATAAAGTTTGTGGTATTGGTAATTATGAATATAAATTCCTAGTATTTAAAAAATAAGGAAATGGGATATATTTGTGATGCTCTAATTTTTTTCTTTATTCATATATCAGTGAAGTTAACCTTAGTTTATTATGTCTCTGTTTTCTTCCCCTATCCTGTCTTGGTTAGCTTCAGTTATGTATGGATTGTGTTCTCTTAAGGACATACATATTAATTACAATTTCCTTCACAGGAAGTGCAAATGGGGATTTGCATTTGTTCCCATTGATGAAATACTGAAGAATAGTATAAAAATTTCTGTTGTCATGTATAATACTACTATTGTTCCCTCAAGTATTTTATAGGTGAAACAGTCTTGAAAAAACAGTGCATTCTTTGAAAAAAAAAAATAGTGCATTCTTTGTCCAAGTAAATAGAAAAAGAGGACTGATTGATAAACGAGATTGAGGACCACTTGGTGGATAAGTTCCACAGAGGATTCCTTTACCCATTTAGGTTCCCAGATTTCTAGAATTTGACTCCCCCTACCCCCAGTTCCTAAATCGAAACAAAATATTGTGTCCATATTGGACCGTAAGCCCTTTACTTCTTAGAAGCCTTCCCTTAATCACTTTACTCTATCCCTTTGAACATTTATTTTCAACGCTCAATTTATACTACAGGTCTGCTTCAGTTTGTCAATTTGCTCTGGAATTATATTATGGAAATGATCATTTAAAATATTGACAGTCTCTGGTGGGACTATATAAAACTTGCAGGTAGGTCCCTGCCAAGGACCCCAGAAGAATGATGGATGTTTACTGACCACTGGTATAATTCATAAGAAGGAAGAACAAAGATTGTGATTCTGGGGGTAGGGATAATGTTCTTTTAACCTGGTTTTTGTTTTTCGAACAGATAATTTGCTTATATTTAGCAGGGTCAAGGATGAAGTTGCTGCTTGACCCTCACTGTGTTAACATGAAGGTTGCTTTTATGTGCTGCTGCTAGGGCTTCTATGAAGACTTACATCATGTGAATTCCCTGTCCTATTCTCTCTCTCTCTCTCTCTCTCTCTCTCTCTCTCTCTCTCTCTCTCTCTCTCTCTGCTGCTTTTAATTTTAAGGGTTACAGGGAAGAAAGTTAAAGAGTAGGGAAAAGAGCGAGAAAATCCCTTACAGTTAAGCTTTTCCTGTGTTGACCAGTTTGTTTTCATTGTTCCTCATTCGTTCTTCAGTGGAAATTGTTCTTTCAAGGATGCAATGGGAAAACTTACATTTTAACTTCTTTCTACCAAAATGCAGCTAAGATTTTTTGTGAAAAATAAATTGTTAAAAAATATAAATGGGGATGTGCACTTGATTAAAAAATATGGGGTTGCTCTTAACTTTATATGGGATATACATCTGTTCCATATAGTGAAGGTTACCAAAATATTTACTTTTTACTAGGTAATACTACCTGGTGTTGCTTTATTATTATTATTATTATTTTTGTGTTAATCTTTATAACTAGATAGTAAGTTCTTGGGGAAGGAGTCTTCACATCCCCCTTTGTTTCTCATGTCATTATTGTATGTTCAATAATTGCTGGTTGACAGACTGATAATGATAAGTCAACTGTGGAAAAGGTAAATAATTTGAATTTTATGTCATTTTACTATATTTCATACCTAGCAAGGTAGCAGGAATATTGTATACATGTTATGTATTTTTATAAAACTATGAAGTACTTGATTTAAAATCTAGTACTTGTTAAATGTGCATTTAACATTTTATGGAAGAGAATGTTCATTTTAAAGCGATATTCGAGGCACCTATGTTGTGGACAAACAGAACCTTAAAAAGGCAAAATTTCATAATTTGATAGTTTTGAACAAACTAATATGCTTAAGGCCAAATTAAAATAGTTTTCTCTTTGCTTTTATGTAAGTTTTGAAATGGGTTAGAGTTGATTGATATTTTTGAGAGTGAAAAATGAAAATTGCTTATGCATGACCAGCATTGTCAATCTCAGTTAAAACGCATTGGCATACTGAAGAGAAAGAAATTTCAGAGGGAGGATAAAATTTGTTGGTAGTCTGTAGGTGAGTTAGTTGAAGGTACAAAGATGGATCCTGTTGGTGAATATTTGATAGCAAGTTAGGTGTTACCTTGGGCTGATGTTAAATGGATATCAAATGTTTTTTAACTTGTGTATTTGTTTTGTCTTACTAAAGGAAAGGTAATTGGGAAAAATGGCAAAGTTATTCAAGAAATAGTGGACAAATCTGGTGTGGTTCGGGTGAGAATTGAAGGAGATAATGAAAATAAACTACCTAGAGAAGATGTAAGTACAGTTGTATTCATGTTCTTTTTTTGGATGACTTAGCATGTTATATTTTGAAAATCATTATGGAAACAAATTACATCTGTTGAGCTACTTAACTCTAGTTACATCACTGATTATATGAGCCTTGGATTTGTCAATACTATTTTTTTAAAAAATTTTTTTAGTTGTTGATGGACCTTTATTTCATTAATTTATATGTGGTGCTGAGAATCGAACCTAGTGCCTCACACATGCTAGGCAAGTGCTTTATACCTGAACCACAACCCCAGCCCAATACTTTTTTTAAAGCCATTTATTAATATATTAATACAAACATTTTAGTTGGATCATATTAAGTTTTATGCTTTTTATTGTTCGTTTTTTGTTGGTGCTAGGGATTGAACCTGGAGTCTTTACATAAGGGAGGCAAGCAGTCTACCACTAAGCCACATCCTTAGCCCTCTTTTTTATTCTTAGGGCGCAAAGTTATAGAATTTGATTCTCAACAAAACAGTCTGTTGTAAAGGAATTTTTGGTGACATTCTCCTTGTTCTTTTTGTAGAACCTGAAAGTGTTCATCATTTTTAATTGAATTTTTCATGCTTTTATTTTGTAATTCTGATACCATCTTTCTGAAATTTCTTTTCCCATCTGTCTTCTCACATGGTGATGTTTTTCCCACAATTGTTGTTGACTCTTTTGTACATTACTTCATATTTGTAGATTCAATGGCCAAACTTATACACTTGACTTAAGCCTTGGTATCCCTCAATATAAACTAAGGATTGTCTCCAAAATTATTTCCCAGAAAGAATACGCTTATAGCTTCTTAGTTTTGCACAATAGAGTACTATTTGGGGTGGTTGTTAACTGTTGGATAGAATCTGTCCAATTAGTACTGGGGATTGAATCCAGGGGACCTTTACAAAGCATTGAGCTACATCCCCAGTCCTTTTTATTTTTTTATCTTTGAGACAGGGTCTCACTAAGTTGCTGGCCTTGAACTTGGGATATTCCTGCCTCATTCTCCCGTGTTGCTGGGATTACAGTTAATCACTGTACATGATTAAACAGTTGGGATGTATAAAATAGGTATGGATGAGGAGATGCCTTTCTGTATTAGAAGCTTATGGTGCTAAGATCCAGCCTGGTTATGGTGTTGGAATGCATGATGTGTAACTTCTGATGTTTTTATATATTCTTTAAAAATTTTTGCAATCCTGGGAATTGAACCCTGGGCTTTCTAGGTGTTAGGCAAGTCCTTTATCACTGAACTACACATTCTAGTTAACAATATGGCTTTTAAAAAAAATTGTGGGAATTTCAGAGAATTTATGCATGCCAGGCAAGCATGCTGCCAATGAGTTACCTATCTAACACTCTAGCCTTCTGATATTTTTAGGAGAAGGAGGAAATATATGATATACAACATTGTTATTTTTAAAATGAAATTTGAATGTTGTTATCAGGGATAACCATTTTATAACTTAACATTTTTAAACTGGAGACTCAGTTTATAACTAGTTTACTGTGAAGCCCTACTTGTCCCCTGCTTATATACCATAGTAATAATGCTTATTGGTATAATTGGGAATTTAATATATTTTTTATTTCTTTTTGGTAATGGGGATTGAACTCGGGGCGCTTTAGAAATAAGCTATATACCTAGCTCTTCCTCCCACCCCCCCCTTTAATTTTTGAGACAGTCTCACCAGGATGGTTTGTCCAAATTGCTGAGGGTGATCTTGAATTTGGGATTACCATGCCCAGTTAAGTGTATTTTTTTTTTAAAGAAGAAAGTTTTTAACCCCCAAATTTATTTCTCTTCTCTGTTATTTTTAAAAATCTTTCTGTTCTGAAATTCAGCCTAATAAACAAAAGCCTGGGTTAGTCCTTGGGTTCAGTTTAATATCTGGGATTAAGTATCTTTTTTTCCCCCCTCTTACCAGGGATTAGACTCAGGGACACTGAGTCTAATCTGCCAATAAGCCACATCCCCAGTTCCTTTTTGTATTTTATATAGGGACAGGGTCTCATGGAGTTGCTTAGCGCCTCACTGTTGCAGAGACTGGCTGTGAACTTTGAATTCTCCTGTCTTAGCCTCATGAGCTACTAGAATTACAGGCATGTGAGTCTGTCAGACTCTTTCTTGTTGTGTTTTTTGGTAACAGGTATTGAACCCAGTGGCCATCAACCACTGAGCCACATCCTCAGCCCTTTTTTGTATTATTTAGAGACACAGGGTCTTGCTGAATTGCTTAGAGCCTTCCAGGTTGCTGAGGCTCACTTTAAACTCAAGATCCTCCTGCCTCATTGAGCCACGGGGATTATAGGCATGCACCATCATGCCCAGCTGCTATTTATTTATTTATTTATTTATTTATTTTAAATGAAAAAGATTTTTTATTCCAATTTTGACATCCTGGAAAGGGCAAAATAGAAAGGAATTAATTCAGTGGTTGATAAAAGAACCTGTTCTTAATAGTAATTCCTTTGTTTATGCATTGTGTAAGTATTTACACTCTGTAGGTAATATATTCTTTTTTGTCTAAATAATTTTTTTAACTGAAAATGGATACAATATCTTTATTTTGATGTGGTGCTGAGGATCTAACTCAGTGCCTCATGCATGCAAAGCAAGAACTGAGCTACCACCCCCGCCCTAAGTTATACATTCTTCATGTCAAGAATCCCTTCCTGTAATATGCTGATACCTGAAGAGCTTATCTGAGCACATGCTATTAGGGACAAGTTGGTCAAATTTTTAAACTCATTTTCATACTGTACATCATGTAAGGTTCAGCATCACCCCCACAAATATCTTTCAATGATAGACAATTATCTTATAAATGTCTCCATCTCCCTTGGAACAGAGGCATATCCCTATAATATTCCCAGTGCCTTGGGTGGTGGAGCATCTTTTGGGTGGGAGTATTCTGTGAGCTCAATCCCAGCAGCAATTAAAAAAAAAAAAAAACAAAAACACTTTATTCTTATTCTACCCACACAAACAGCATCCTATGCAGTTTAGTGAGATATTGTCAAGAAATAAAAGTTAAGAAAAAAAAAAAAAAAACTGAGAATGTAGCTCACTGGTAAAATAGCCCCGAGATCAATTTTGCATTAATAAACAAATACAAAACTCTACTCAGTTCTTACTTAGTTTTGTCTGTCTCCTTTTTCTATTTCTTTTTTCTTTTTTTTTTAAATATGGTATTGATTCCAGAAGTCTACTTAGCCACATCTTTATCACTTTTATATCTGTTTATTTTTTTATATAGGGTCTTGCTAAATTACTTCGGATCCCCCAGTATTTCTTAGTCTGCCTTTGAATTTAGATCGAATCCCCTTTCCTTAACGTCCCAATAGTTTTATCTACTATAGTGCTTGTTTTTCTCTAATTCTGAGTATCAGCGGATTTTAAAAGTCATGAGTAATCATTATAACACTTTTACAATTTTCAATCAGTGTGTTTTACTTGTTTTTGGTATTGGAGATTAAACCCAGGGTCTTATGTTGCACGTTTATAATCCCAGCTTCTCTGGAGGTGGACACAGGAGGATCATGAGTTCAAAGCCAGCCTCAGCAAAAGTGAGGCACTAAGCAACTCAGTGAGACCCGGTCTTTAAAGCACAAAATAGGGCTGGGAGTGCAACTCAGTGGTTGAGGGTCTGTAATTAAGTTCAGTCCTCCATTACCCCAGCCACCAAAAAGAGAAAGAGAAACAGGGAGAGAGATTGAGATTGAACCCAAGGCCTTCTACCCTTGAGTTACATCTTCAGTCCTTTTTTAGAGATGTGGTGTTGCTGAGTTGCTTATTTACTGAAGCTGGCTTTGTATTTGAGATTCTCTTGCCTCTGCCTCCCGCCTCCCGAACTGCTGGGATTATAGGCAGGGACCACTGAGCCCAGCTACCCTCAGTCCTTTTTATGTTTTATTTTGAAATGGTCTCATAAATTTGCTCAGACTGGCCATGAATTTGGTATCCTGTGTTTTCAGTTTCCAAGTAGCTGGGATTACATGAATATGCCACCCCATCCAGCTACTTTATAAACATTTTAGGCTTACATTCATTCTCTGTCTGGTGTGAAAGTTCATGGTCAGATTGATGTCAGATTTTTAGCTTAATATAAAAGGGATAGTTAGACAATCAAATTAAATTAGAACTCAGAACCTGACATGATGTTTTAAAAAGGGATTTCTTAAATTCTTAGCACATACATACTGAATTATAACAAAATAACAAGGTGTTGAAAATCTTGAATATTTCAAATTATGATTTTTTTTTTTTGCCATGGCACCCACAAATGTTGACATTTAGGAGATGGATGTAAATTGCTGTGTGTTTTTGAAAAGTTGAAGAAATTGTTTTTCTTTGAAAAATTCAGATTTTCTTTAAATATTACATACTGAGGACATTGTTTTTTCCTTTCTTTTTATTTATTTTTTTAACAGGGTATGGTTCCATTTGTATTTGTTGGCACTAAAGAAAGCATTGGAAATGTACAAGTCCTTTTAGAATATCATATTGCTTATCTCAAGGTTTGTATATTTGCTCATTATATTTTTATATATATATATATATCCTTGCTGCATTTAGTATGCAAATATGTCTTTACTGTAAACAAATATAACATATCTGTACATTAAACGTTTTCTATTTCTTTATACTGTTTCAAGTCTTTAGATGTTTTTAATTCACAATTAGTGTTGCTCAGTTTTTGTTACGTGAGAGTTTAAGAATAAAAATACCTTCTCCATAATAAAATGGCTTTATGTGCATTACTTTTCCTCTTCTGAGCTTTTAAATTTCTTTGCTTGCTTGCTTGCTTGCTTGCTTATTTATTTATTTATTTATTTATTTATATTGGTTGTTCAAAATATTACAAAGTCTTTGCTTATTTTTTTAAGATGGTCACTTCTAATGTTTATAAGAACTTGTCACTTTATGCATCTGCATGCTTTATATTGGATCATTTTGTTTTTAATTTTATATATGCAAATAAAGTACAGAATCAGAAATGAAGGTAGGCTTCCTTGGTAACTTGGAAATCAGCTATACTATACCCATAGACATCATTAGAGGGAAAGAGACAGCTTGTGGGCTCCTGTGCGCTCCTCTGCATGATGCTAAGTATCAGAACTGGTCCCCTTACCTGTATTCTACTTATAAACTATTTCCCTACCCTCTATTAATTATTTGAGTTGATACACAGAGAGCAAGGGTTTTAGAAAAAAAAAAACTCTCTAAATCAGTAAATCTTACAGTTATTTTCTACTTTTTTTCTTTTGTACCTACTTTCTTTCACTTGTTTGGTATCTAGTAATATCAGTAGCTTTTATGCTTTCAGTATGCTTTCTTTCCAGTCTCATATAATTGGTGCTATGTTAATATTTTGAATGCACCCCTTAATAATGTCATTTCTTTAAAATTAATTCTTTAAAATTAATTATCTAATAGTTATCAATCCATACTGGCATTCTAAGCCAATTTATATATTTTGACTTATTTTTTGATGCTGGGGATTAACTTTAGAGCTATGTTGCCTTTTAGCCAAGAGCTTTATCTCGCTAGATATTTTGCTTTTACATCCTGCAGTAACTTCAGTTTCTGAATGATCCAGTCTTGCTAGGCCACCCTAGGTCCTGACTCATGTGTTACTACTTTGATAGGAAAGTAACTTTGTAAATAATAATTCCATTCATTTAGTAATATTTTAAGTACACGAGCACAATATCTGATAATATTGTGTAATAGCTATTTATTACATAAGCAAGTTTAACACTGTCGATGTCCATCTTCCCACCGGAGGGGGAAGAGTTTATCTTCCTTTAGAATAGCAGTGTGGTTGTCATACTAAGTCAGTAAATGTTTGAAGGAAATTAGCAGATGACCTTGTTAATTGTGTTTACTATGAACATAATACTGATTTATCAAATAATTGGTAAAGGTCACAGATTCTTTGGTAGAGGACATAGTTCTAGCTCTAGGCTTTAAGAAGATAAAACTATATATAAAAGAAGACTTGTCCCTTTGTTTTGATTATAGGAAGTAGAGCAGCTAAGAATGGAACGCCTACAGATTGATGAACAGCTTCGACAGATTGGTATGGGTTTCAGACCTTCTTCCACCAGAGGGCCTGAAAAAGAGAAAGGATATGCCACTGATGAAAGTACCGTCTCTTCTGTACAAGGTTCTAGGTCTTATAGTGGAAGAGGCAGAGGTCGTCGGGGCCCTAATTACACCTCCGGTTATGGTAAAAAGCATTTTTTATTTTTGTATTTCTATTCTAATTTAGGTGCTCCAACACATTTTGTTTATAATTAGTTAGTTCATCACTCTTCTTGGTTTTTGAGGATGAAATGTAGTTCTGAGGTATATGTCTTAATAGTTACAGTATACTTTGTTAATGATAGCAAAAGGTATGTAGTTCCAAGCAGTTATGTAATAAAATGAAGCATATTTTTAAGGTGGTAGATTTTTATTTATTTTTTTCCTGATTTTTAAATACTTAGATGAATACATATAAAACTTTCCTAATATTTCCCTAGTACGGTTCCATTTCCCACCAAAAACTTAGTGCTAGGAATCCTCTTTTACCAACCAATCCTCCAAGTAAAAATGAAAATATTCTAATTACTAGACCAAGATGGCATATAATAAATCTCTAATAGCTTTTAGAATATAATTCAGTGTCAGGTGTGGTGATGAACACCTGCAATCCCAATAACTCTAGAGTCTGAGTCCGGAAGATCTCAATTTCGAGGCCAACCAGGGCTGTTGTCTCCACCAAACAAAAAACCAAACTTGGGTGTGGCTTAGTGGTAGAATACTTGCCTAGCAGGTTTGAGACCCTGGTCAATCCCATTATATCCCAAACCCCCAGAGATGGACAAATATGCATGTGTTTGTGTGTGCACACGGTCGGTCTGTGTGTCTTTCTGTCTTTCTCCCCACCTTCCTCCCCCCTCCTCCTATTGATTTTATTTGGCAGATTTGAATATTAATATTTTGCATGTGGAAATAGTTTTATAACATTTTATTAAAATGAAGTCTGTTTAAATTAGCATAATTAATATTTTTATAAAATATATTTTATTTTGAAGATGGGGCCTAATCTAAGCTGAAAGGGGCCAGTGGAGTGGTAATAGTTAACAATTCTCTAATCCTAAATTTTCATTTATTCTTCTTCAGCTTTGGAGTTGTTCCATTTTCCTTCATTTGGACTTGGATCTTAGCAGTTACCTGATTCTCCTCTCTCCTCCTCCCCAACCCAGTTTTCTTTCATTTCTCTCTTCTCCATTCTCTGTGCTCATCTTGTTGTGAGAAATATTTTATAAACCTTTTTCAAAATAGCAGGAATTTATGGAAAATATCAAATTTTCATTGTGCACATTGTAAATTCAGATTTCATGTTTAAAGAATATAATGATGCTAGGGTCATATTAAACTTACACTGTTTCATTTGTGTAGAATCGGAAAGTTAAAAGTTTTATTTGTTCCCTTTAGCATCATCATATCCTTATATGTCTGTGCTTTGTTTTCCTGATGTATTTTATTTTGGTAAAGCCTCATTGAAAACTTAAAAACAAAATTTCAGTACTAAATGTGGAATTGTTTTAACATGCAAACAACTGGGCACTGGAAGCCAGTATTCCTGAAAGCATGCTTAATATGAAAAATAATATAAATAACTACATAGAATTGCATATATTCTGATTGATTTTTGAAATATAAATTACCAACATGGATATAATCATTTTAGCTTTTTGGATCATGAGTATAATGACTTCATTGAAGAAATTTATTAGTCTCTGTGAGAGGTTTATTGATGAGCGTTCCCTCATTAGTAAAATGTTTTTTTGGAAAGTAGATTATTTATGAATTGGAGAAAGCTATGCAAATTCTTCAGCAGATGGCAGTCTTCTGAATCTTTACAAAACTCGTAACATTGTATTTCTTGAAATAGCTATTGAAATTGAGTTAGCTTGAGGAGTAAAAGCCAAATATTCTTGAATACTTCATTTCAAAAGGATTTTTAATTCATAATATTTGTTGAGTCTATAAGAAAAATTGTTAGTGTGGCATTGCTGAAGTTATTAGGTGCCTTACCTTGAATGACATCGAAATTGATCACTTTCTGTTTTAGTGGCACAAAATATATCTCTTAATAGATGACATCTTGGATTTGATGAAATATAATGTTTTTAGTTTAGCACTTAAAACCATGAAGTGATGGATGCAGAGCACTTTGATAAGGTGTTTTTTTGTTGTTTGTTTGTTAAAGGAGTTTTAGAAGGGGGAAGTCTGACTTCAAATGTGGTTAGAGATAAGAAGTTCTGTTTATTTGTTGAAATCACTAGAAATTGGAGCGGTGTCAAAACCTTTTTTTAAAAAAATCATGATTTACAATTTTATAAAACAGGTTGGAATGATTGTAGTGATTCTTACAGTGTTATTTATATCCTGTTGCTACTGCAGTAATTTATTGTATACTTAGAGGCTTTAACAACACAAGTTTATTATCTTAAAATACACTTTCAGAAATCTGACCTAGTTCTTCTGGGCTAACATTAAAATTTTTAAGTGACAGCTGGGTTATATTCCTTTTTGGAGGCTCTAGGAGGGAATCTGTTCCTTTAACATTTCCAACTTCTAGAGACTACCCCTATTTCTTAATTTTTGGCCGTTTTTCCTGCATGTAAAAAAACATTAACCAGTAAAATCTCAAGTTTGAAGCCAGCCAGCCTTATAATCAATTGCAAGTTTGACACAGTCTCAGCAACTTAGTGAAAACCTAAGCAACTTGTTATATCCTTTCTCAAAATAATAAATAAAAAGATCTGGGGATGTAGTGCAGGGGTAGGGATGTAGTGCAGGGTAAGGCACCCCTTAGTGCAATTCCTCATCATTGCACCCCCCACACCCACACATCATAATAGTTACGGAGAATTCTAAAGTTACCATTTTTCTTTTAAGCTAGAAAGGTTCTTTATTTTTAAAGTTTTTCAATTTTTAAACTCAGTTATTTTTATATTTAAACCCAATCCTAGACAGCCTTCTCTCTTGTGGTCCTTACTTTGTCACATTTACAAAGTCCAATCATAACTTTTGAGTGTTTAAATATGAATAAAGCTGAGCACTAGCCATTTATTTAGCCTTTTTGACCTCAGTTTGTACCTACTGAAATTAATACTTAGATTTTAGGTTAATTTTAAGGGAAAAAACTCCTTGCTTGTGACCCTGGGCTTCATAAATAAGAATGTTATTTTTTCCCTTTAAATTTAGGTAATATTTTCAGGCAATATATAGATTTATAAATAAATTTGAGGTTTATATACTTCAGGCTTTTTTCACTATTCCTGAAATGGTAACTTGACTTCATTTCCAACATTGATGACATCCTTAAATGTTTTTTTCCTTCCATCCGGTTCTCCACCTATTTTCTATAAGTTTTTAAGGGAGATTCATTTCTTTCATGAGATTCTCATTACAGAGAAAGACTTGAGAGCGAATAATAGAAACTTGATGTATTTTTTTCCCTAAAGTGTAATTTCAGCTAATAACTTTTAACCCAGTCTTCTATAATTGACCAGTTATACCATATTTTAATTGTACATGAAGAGAAAGGGAAGCATTGCTGAGTTATCTTTAAAGCAGAAAGGAAATGGTAGACTTATTATTAAACTTTATTTTTCATTCACTGTCCCTTGTTACTTTTTGTGTCTAAAGTGCTCTTGTGTTTTGCTTTTATTATCAAATGACTAGAAATTTCAAGCAGCATTAAGGTACTTTGTGAAATCTTAACTTGCAAGTTGAGCAAATGAACTTCAGAGGCATGAAAAAATTTACTTAAGCTTTTTGGGCCATTTAGAAATAAAAGATGGAGTTCTACCTTTTATATAGACTAGCTTTAAAGTAATTTTGGGGTGAAGGCAAGGGAAAGTAGAGAACTACTCTTGACACAGTGCATGATTAATACACAGTGTTTCTATGGAACTAAGAGTAAGGAAGAGAGTGTTTTCAGTTAAATTGGTCTGAAGCTAGAAATTGACCTAGTCTCTGAAGGAGACAGATTTGGATATATGCGAAGAAGGATGTGGCATGTCAGAACTACAAAAGAATGGAAATGGGTGGGCATGGTGTTGCATGCCTGTAATCCCAGCAATTCAGGAGGTTCAGGTAGGAGCCTGGCAAGTTGGGTAGCTTCATCAACTTAGGCCCTAAGCAACTTCACAAGACCATAAAAATTAATAAAAAGGATTGATGATTTAGCTCAGTGATAAAGCATCCCTTGTTCAATTTGCAACAAATTGTGCGCGTACACCCACAGAGAAAATTGTGAATGAGTATTGTAACAGTAGAGTCTATATATCTGATTATTTAATTTCAGTACGATAATAATGATAGTGTAGAAATTTTTACAGTTTGAAGGTCACCATTAAATAAACTGTTTTAAATTTTTAAAATCATGAATTTCCATCTCACTGTTCGTGTCTTTGGTTACATTGGTTGTTGAGAGCTATCTTTTCGTAAACCTTAAAATTTGTTTTAGTGATTTTTTTTTTAAAGATATCTCATTATAATTTGAGATGGTACTAAAACATGGTATTACTTATGTACAGTCACTGAAAAATATATTTCCAGCAATTCAGGTTAGTAAAACCTCAATGGGCAGAAACTTTAACACTGTTCATATATATATGTATATATATATTTAAAAATATTTTGTTGTAAATGGACATAGTATCTTAATATTTACATGATGCTGAGGATTGAACCTAGTGTTTCACACATGCTAGGCAAGTGTTCTACCACTGAGCCACAACCCCAGTCCTTAAGTATATTTTAATAATGTGTTTTTTGTATAATTGTTCTATTAGCTGTTTTTATACATCAAAACAATTCATTTTGTAATTTGTTTTGACTAGTCCATATTATGCTATTAGTAGAGTATAAATGTCATTAATAAACATCAGATGCAGTTGGCTTTCTTTGAATCAGACAATTACTGTGCTTATTTAAATACTACTTTGTAGGGAACAGTTTTGAAAAAAATTGAATCTTTTTTCTCCCTCCAAATAAAGAATTCTCAAATGGTTTGTGTACTTTTCTTTCCCAAGGTACAAATTCTGAGCTGTCTAACCCCTCTGAAACAGAATCTGAGCGTAAAGATGAGCTGAGCGATTGGTCATTGGCAGGAGAGGATGATCGGGAGAGCAGACATCAGCGTGACAGCAGGAGACGCCCAGGAGGAAGAGGCAGAAGTGTTTCAGGGGGTCGAGGTCGTGGTGGACCACGTGGTGGCAAATCCTCCATCAGTTCTGGTAGTCTTTTATATATTATGTCAGATACACTTTATCTGCATCCATTCTTTGTAAACTGTATAATCCTACAAAAGCTAATTTATTTCCCAGGGCCACACATTCTTGGAACATTTGTTTCTACTCACTGTCTTATGGAAAATAGTAGACCATATAGCAGAAAGGTCCTGTAGAGTATTTTTCAGTGAAGGTTTACTTAAAGTACTCAGGTCATAACTTTTCAGTTGGACCGACTTTCCTTTTTTGGGGTCAGATGTTTATTGCCAGCTGGGTGGCAGAGAGTCTAATTGGAATGTTTTTTTTTTGTTTTTGTTTTGTTTTCTGTAGATGTTTTGAGTTATTTAATTGTTTGCCAGATAGATCCAGAAAATTCTGATGCACAGAATTATAAATACTTCTATATATTTTAATATTAAAAACTAATTGAAAAGCATTCTCTGCTATAATATGTTCTGTTTTGGAAACGGCAAAATTGTGACATCAGTTCTATTTTGAGAAACTGAGCTGTGACGATTAGTGCATAGATGACTAAAGATTGAGGTGTATAAAACAACTTTTGACTTAAAATTTAATGCTTTTAAAAGTTTTATGTAGTAGAGGTGTTGCCAACAATGTTCTTTATGAGCAGATTGGGCTGGAGAGAAGATTTGTCAGGGATATGTAGACTAGGTTATTTCAAGGATAATTAGTATATTTGTGTAGCCATTTAAGTAAAACATTTTTTAAATGTTGTTATCTATTAAGCTTATGTAGTATTTTATTATGGAAGAGATGTGCATGTACATTCAGTATGTTAAGTATGCTTACAAATTATAAAAACTAGAACAAATTAATACAAAATTATGGCAGCTATTCTAGGTTCTTTCTGATTCCACTGTAATCTTCATTGAACCCTAATTTTAGTTTTATAGGCTTTCAGGAAGGTAGTTTTTATATTTTAATATATTGTGCACTGTTACCAAGTGCTTTAAGATTATTGTAAGCCAAATTGTAAAATAAATGCACTTTACCTAGTGTTTATAGTTAGTAGATAAGCTTTAGTGTCTTTTGCAAAGATGCTAGTTAGCTGTTATGAAAGGAAGCTTAGGAAAAATTATGACTTAGGTTAATTTCTTCTATAATTTGCTTGTTGGAGGCAATAAATGCTCATAGGTAAGATGGGTAATTTTCTTTTGAATTATTCTTCAAAGTTTTAACTTTTCCACTCTCACACCACCTTCTTGTTTCATTTCTAGAGTTAGAATATAAGTCAACATTTGTTTCCATAACTAGTTAGAATTTCAACCTTAATTTGATGTTTTGTGTGGACTTGTTTTGATTAGTTTGTATTTAATAGATTCTTGTTGCATCATGAAATACAGGTGCTGAGTGTTATTTATATATATGCATTAACATGACATCAAAGGAAGTCCATGAATGGTATAAGAGCTATCAGAAGTAATTTATATTAGCTGAATTTGTATTTTATTTCATTTTTATTTCTCAAATAGTAGGATTACCTTGGAATGTCAATGTCAGAATTGGCAGAATTACACTATATCTCAATATAGTCATCTCTAAGTACTGTGAGGGATAGGTTTTTTGGATCTCCTACAAATAAAAATCTGGATGATCAGGCCCATTATATAATACAACATGGGAATGTGCATATAACCAAAGCACATCTTTAATTAAGTGATCTTTAGGTAATCTGTAATATCTGATACAATGTAAATGATATTTGAATAGTTATTTTGCTGTATTTAGGGAATAGTGATGGAAAAACAGTCTATACGTTGTATGCTGGTGTATAGACAAAATTGTTTTCCAAATATTTTTGATCTCTGGTTGGTTGAATCTTGCAGATAGAGTGTGTTTCTAAATATACATGTGCAATTTTTTAAAACAAGTCAAAGGAAATTTAGGAAGCTAAGATGTCTGTTCACTTTTGCTTTATAATTTTCATCTCCATTTAAATCTTATTTAATCATCCTTGTTATCTTCCAGGTAAAACAGTGATACTGAAAACATTTTATTTGAAGACAGTATGTTTTTTATTGGGGGATATTGAAGTTTATTTACCTTTAGTTGTAGATCAAAATATTCATAACTGCAGCCCTCTTAAACAAATATTTCTTGCCTCTGACATGAATATAGTGCTCAAAGATCCAGACAGCAATCCATACAGCTTACTTGATAATACAGAATCAGATCAGACTGCAGACACTGATGCCAGCGAATCTCATCACAGTACTAACCGTCGTAGGCGGTCTCGTAGACGAAGGACTGATGAAGATGCTGTTCTGATGGATGGAATGACTGAATCTGATACAGCTTCAGTTAATGAAAATGGGCTAGGTATGTAAGCATTTAGGGAAAAGATATAAATATATAAATATGTATATATACATATATAAAATTGTAAAATAATTGTTAAATTTTTTTGAAAAATATGCAATTCTTAAATGACTTTTTCTAGTGTTTTCAAACAAGCTATATAGCTTTTAGTGTGTTTCGTGTGTCTAGTTCTCAGATTTGTCATAGGTATTTGAAACTGGGAACTTTATTATTAAAGTGCCCTTTGATGCCATTAAGTCAATACAAGTATTCCAACTGCTCTTATGGTTTCCAAACCAAAATCAAAGTCAAACTTTCAGCTTGTCTTCTTAAAAAATATTATAAATGGCACTAGTAAAGGTTTATATATCAAGAATGATAATTAATTTTTGAAAGGCTAAAATGTCATTAATATTGGTAAATACTAAACCCCCTGTTGCAGTGGAGAACTTTAAATTATGGTAATTTAACTTCAAGGGTTAATTTTATTAGGTGTTGAAACTTTTTTTTTAATTTCCAGGGGATAATCCAGTCTTCAGTCTCCTTGGGTTGCTTTGAACTGTATAATGTTTATCCTGTCAATATTGTTCTATCTTTGATGTTTAATTAAAATTTTCTCTTCCCCTTCTTTAAATAAGGAAAGAAATACTTTTTTTGTTTGCTTTTTTTTTTTTTTTGTCAGAATAGTTCATGGTAAATTTTGCAATTGCAGATGATAGTGAAAAAAAACCCCAGCGACGCAATCGTAGCCGCAGGCGTCGTTTCAGGGGTCAGGCAGAAGATAGACAGCCAGGTAACTTGAGTGGACCTGTTGACATCAGGTCATAAGCATGAAAAAAAATGTCCTGTGTCTGCATTCTAAACATATTTACATGTGTACACGTGTGCATATATATTGAAAATTTGCACTGCATAAATTGTTTATTCAACTAATGAGACTACTACTCTTTAAGAAAGTACATCTTTACCTCTCAATGTAAATGTTTAGTAACCAGTCTAATTGAACTAATGTTGTATCTTAATCTTTTTACACAGAAATACTGTTGAGAAAACCATTAGTTTGTTAACTTGATGTGTTCTTCATACTTGAGATGGGTTTTACCGTCCCAGGCACTATTTTGTAGATTGTAATTAAGATTGATAGGCGAAACTGGGCAGATTTTGCATGGTGCCTGCTTACTATACTGGATTCAGAACCTCATTTTTGTGGGAAATGTAATACCCACAGTTAAAAAAAAAAAAAAACAGAAAGAAAAGAAAAATACCTGTGTTCTATTCCTCATTAAGGAATGCATGTTATATTTTTGGTTTTATTGTAGTGTGCTGCCTTTTCCTTTACACCTACTAACTAGTGAAATTTATAGTATTTACTTAGTTTTACAGTGTTGATTTATTTTCTGTAGTCATAATTTTTAGTAGCCACAAATTGTTTGTTGCAAACATAATTCCATTTCTCATGTATAGAGAATCACATGTGTATTCACCATGAAGAAATTGTGTGCACCACAAATAAACCCCTTTCAAACCAGTTTTTGCATTCTTTCCAAAAACAAATTCTTTCATGTGTTTTTCCAAATAATGTAAATTCTAACATTTTAAGTTAGTGGTTATAGAAACTCTTTGGAAAACCACATAAGATTGTTAGTTCCCATTCTGAAAAGTTCATGTTTTAAAGATAGTTGGAATTTTAAAAGGGATTAAACACTATCAGTAAAGACAAAACTGTACAGAAAATGTTTATTTCTTTGTACACTTGCCTTTCCTCACTTAGTCTTATTTCTAAGACTATGTATTTCACTTTTTAAAGGTTGCAACAGCATTTCCTGTCCCTATTTTATAACTATGAAAATTTAACCTTATTGGTATGTTGTTAATAGAATGACTTACAGCATAATTTACTAATGAGGTGACTGGTCTAGAAAATCAAGTTAGTAGAATTTGTTGAAAATTAGGATTTTCTGAATGGTATGAATATAAATTTTCAATGTTTAGGACATTTATTTGTCTTGCATTCCGCATTTGTTCCTATTTTACTCTGTTCTTTGGGATTACTGTGTTTCTTTTGAAATGCTTTACATTCTCTTATTTGCTTCTTCCTTCAGAAAAGATAGGGACACAATTGGGTGAAACAAGCACCAATTGTTTTCTTTGTTCCTGGCAGCAGTTTTAAGGGGAGGCAGCTTCCATTTAAAGTTAATTGACATTCTTTTAAAAAGATCTTCACTGAATTTATTCTCAGTTGCTCAAAATTTCTTATTACACCTGGTATAAATTAAGCACTGAACATTTTTTTTTTTTTAACTGTAGTTAGAATATTACAGTCCTATGATTGTCCATCAGTTTCTGGACTCCCTTAATGGAAACTCGAATCCAAATGATACTACATAAATTGTGAAAAGATATTAGTATGTATTGAATACTTATGGACCCTTCTGTTACAAGGATTGGCTACGAACAGGTTTTCCTTAGAAAAAAATAAGGTTTCTTTTGGCTTACTTTGATTTAGGGGGATAAGGGAGGGAGCACTTCAGCTTAAGTGCCTCTTCATGATAACTTTTTAAAGGATATTGTAGTGGATGAGAGGACTTAATGAATTATTTCGAGTTATTTCAAGATGTGTATAAATTTAACAGTATTCCTTTGTGTTTAGTAGAATCTTACGTTGAGTTTTCATGATGAGTTTTCTAGGTTTTACTAAAGCCTGAACTGTAGGAATAGAAAATGTTCATTGTGCTGCTCCCCAGACTATGGCTAGAATAAGTCTGAAAATCATTTTGTTACCATGTATATAGTAGTAATGAAATATAGACTAATAGAAAACATCCCTGTCACCAAAATTGTAAATTATTACAAAATATGTTTATAAATTCATTAGCAATGAATTTAAGCGTAAAACTATTTTGAAATATTTAAAATATGCATAGTGAGTTTCTTGTAATTTCGAAGGAAAGAGATAGTTTTAGACTTCACTTCTAGTGGTTTTCTAATAAAAAATATATGTTTGGATCTAAGTTGGTTTTTTTTCATGCTTTTTAAATGATTCTTTTATTTCCTATAAAGTTCTTGGATTTTAATCTTAGTACAGTGAATAATTCATAATTAAGAAAAAGATACCATAATTGCTATCCAGCTTCTATCAAAATGATTTAGTTAGTGCCGTATAATTGAACCTGATGTATTCTCTCCATATTTAGGGACTGTAAGCAATTTAAAAATTTACTTATTTTCATTCTTTACATAGTTAACTTGCTCTCATAATTTGAAATACACACTTTAATATATCTGGGATTTCTTGAAACATTTGTGATAGAAAATAATTATTTCAAAGAGCCCTGTTTTTTTATTTCTTTCCTTTTTTTTTTCTTTTTGACATTTCTTCAAATCAGTGAATTCTAAGTTTAATGTTCTTGTTGAGAAAAAATTGAGATACAAAATGAGGCTAGTTCACCAAATCTATAGAACAGAGGTCACTTATTGCATGCCGGTCAATATTAGCATATTTTCTTGGGTTAGTTCTTTTCTAATCCACTAATTCTGCTTCTTTGCAACACACACACAAGACTGACAAAGCGGGGAGGGGAAGGTGGTGACTGATTTCACTTTGGCTCCTTTATTAATCCTGAACAATGTGAACATTGAGAGAGGTGGTTTGTCATCTTTAGCTTGCTTGTACTTTTTTTTAAACCAGGAAATCAGATTGTTAAATCAGAATAGTTTCTGTTATGAAACATTAAGATGGGATCACAAAATATCACACTTGGATACCATAGTTATGCAGAGTAAATCTTTTGAAATTTGCGAAGTTAAGTATACAACCCCAGGATTTGCACCAAATTTACCCATTTTCTTCCTACTAATAACTGCAAACACCCGTTTGAGCGTAGAACACCACACTGCATGAGAATTTACTAATTCTTGGTTGTGGGTTTATATACCAAATATGTCCCACAGCCTTAGATTAAATCCAGAAGGAAAGAGTTGGATTCTCAGGAAAGAGGACTTCAGATTTCCTCAATTTCCAGCTTGAAATTCTTTTGTCAGCACTAAAATCATAGGCACATTTTTCAAGCTTCGTTTTTAGTTTAAGGTGGTACCCAGCTTAACATTTTGAAATTGGGTTATCCACCATTAGTTTATTTTAATAGTGAATTACTCTTTATCCATAAATAAATTTTAGAAATATTTTTTCAACACCTGTAATTTTTTTCTCATCTTTAACAGTCACAGTTGCAGATTATATTTCTAGAGCTGAGTCTCAGAGCAGACAAAGAAACCTCCCAAGGGAATCTTTGGCTAAAAACAAGAAAGAAATGGTAAGGAGACTTTAACCTGTAGGGTTTAAAAAATTTATTTATTTATTCATTTGTTGTTTTGTTTTTTTTCCGTTTCTTTTCCCTTTGTGTTTTTTTTTCTTTCTATGGTCTAGCTTTATTATTTATTTATTCTTTTTATTGTATGATCACTTGTTCCCCAATTAGATAAATATTCTTTTAGGTAAAGAACTCTTTTGATTTTGTTCTTGGCCCCAAGTAACTAAAGATATGTATGCTTGAGCTAGAACTGTTTTTCAGATAGAACTTTTTAGCATTTATAAATTTCAGTCTGCCCAAAATGTGGATATAGTGATTTGCTTCATTTGATGAGCAAAAAGTTGTATCACTCTTTTTAGTAATTGATGTAAACTTTTAAAGTTTTAATTCTTTTAAGTGCTGCCAAAAATTTGATATGACTTTCACAAAAAGGTGAGTGATGATTTTCTTTATTCAGGATTTTTTTTTTGTTTGTTTCTATTCATTTACATGGTGAATTTTCCAGTGATTTAAAATAAAATTAGGTATAATTTTCATTAAGTAGTATGCATACTGTTGTGGTTTGGGCACTCATAGGTACTAGAGATTCTGAGTTGACAGACCCAGAGAGTGGAATATACTGGTATTTGTTTTAAATTTTAAGAACTTTTTAATTCTTTGATCTACTATGGCATACAAAGTTTGTTTTTATTTCATCAGCTAATTAATGTATATGTAGATATTTTCTTCCTCCTCAGCTGTAGATTTCATTTATGAAGAAGTTGAAAAAGTTGTCTCCCTTTGGCAGGCAAAAGATGTGATTGAAGAGCACGGTCCTTCAGAAAAGGCAATAAATGGCCCAACTAGTGCTTCTGGCGATGAAATTACTAAGCTACAGCGTACTCCAGGAGAAGAAAAGATTAATACCTTAAAAGAAGAGAACACTCAAGAATCAGCAGTCCTGAATGGTGTTTCATAAACTGAAGAAGTTCCTAGTTTACAGTTCTTTTACATTACATTTACAATAGTGCTTGTACAAGCTTGCCAAAGATAGAATATGGATCGCCAGTCTTTACATCGCACTTTCAGTTCCTCCATTTGGAATTCAGAAAGGGGAGGGATCCTGAAGAAATCATATGTTAAACATACTTTGACACCTACTGTGTTATAAAATATATCATCAGATGTGCCTTGAGAATAGTATATGTAACATTAAAAAAAGTTGCTGGCTATAGGAAATGTTATTTTGTTTTCAAAATATGGCAGAGATGGGGGAGGTGGGTGGGGTGGGTGCCCTAACGTAATATTCTTTATGAAAGCATTAGCTGCTTTTGTTACATTTTTAATAATATGCAACCACTTCTTCACCTGAGGAAACCTAGAATGAAATGCAGTCTAAAATATTTTGCACTGAATTGTAATTTCTTCATTAGTTTAGTCTGGAAACTGGTCTGTTTTAATGTGTTTTTTAAAATGCTTTATGTTGAAGAAAATCTGCAGACCACTGGAAGACATTTGTTAACGCTCATCTGCAGGGACACTGGGTGAAATTGGCAGTGACTGTTCCTACATTGAGGCTTTGTTTGATTTATTTATTAAAGTGTACAGTATTTAAAAATCAAACATAGCTTTAGTTAAAACACTAAGCTGAATTAGTCATGTCCATCAGACATAACCTGAACTACTGAAAAGATCAATTTCCAGAAGGTTTGTTCTGTATAAACTACATGTTAGTCTTCAGTAGAATATCTTTCCCCTTTTCCTTTTTTTAAAATTTTTTTTTTTTGATTTTGGTTGTTTGATGTGCAATATGTTTTTGTATGCAGGTAGTAAATAAACTTTGATCTTCCATTTGCTGATATTTTAACTTTCTACTTTTTATGCCAATTGTTGTAAAGTAGTTGGAACTACTTATAGGCCTAGAATAGTATTCTTTGATTGCTTTTAAAAAGCATCTACCCTTGCTCATACATAGAATTAAAATGTCAGTTGGCTATTTAATCATTTTGTTATGAATCTTCGGAAATCTTAACATTCAACGTTTAGTCTGTTAAATGGTTTAGGTAGTTAACAATACATTTGATATTAGGGGGAAATCTTTGTATCAAATTCTGATCAAAGGAATATTAAGAATTGGGTGGTAGAAGCCAGATTTTTACTTTTGTCTTTAATTCTCTATTGAAAATTATTTTTTAAAAATTATGGTAAGCAATTTTTAAATAAGGAATAGGTTAGCAGTTTGCCTTTTGAATTACAAGGATATAATTTTGAATGATTCATTTAAAACGAGTATTTTAGCCAGAAGGCTCAATTTCATGAACCAGACTTATGTGAAATTTAATATAGAGTAATAATTTATATAACTAGTTGTGAGGTCAAGTGAAATGTGCATTTGTGGGAGGGTTTTTCTCTATGATATCACAGGGACCCCCGAATGAGAAGGGATAGTCACTCAGTTTTGTCATTTGGCAGCTAAAATGATTTTTATGTGCATAATTTGTTATGTGCATAAAAATGTGATTTTGATTTATATGAACTAAAGGATAATTCAGGGTATAGTTAAAAATGTACAGTTTGCCCTGCCCATGTGTGTGTAACCCTGACCCTCAAATATATTCTCACTGAGGTTAAAATGTGCTGGTTATCAGTTTTTTCCCCCTGAAAACTTAGTGGTTCCTGATAAGTGATAATTTTTAAGTAATGTATGAGTAGTGAAATTCCTGCAGTTTTTCTATTCATATTCTGATTTTTAAAAACTACTCTTAAACTCATCTGTTAAAGTTAAAAACAAATTGTTGGCCTTTTGTTAGTTCTTTTCCATAAGTGGGTTATAAATTAACTATAAAGGGCCCTCCACAGTTTTATTTTCAAAAATTTTATGGTGCTGGGGATTGAATCCAGGGCTTCTGAGCTATATCCCCAGTTTGTGAAGAATTCTAATTAATCCCCAAATTGGTAAATGTGGTATGAAGAAAAAATATTTTTTCATTTTCTTCCATGCAGAACAGTCAGATTCGCTAAAGTCTTTTTTTCATAAAGATTGTTCCATTGGAAAGGAAGAAACTACCTTAAAAAGTGAGTATAGTTGAATCCCTTTATGAGAGTAGCAGTATTTAGTTAATCGTACTTTTAAGAAATAACATGAGGTTTCATTTAGTTTAGAAATGACTACACTCAGTGATTTGTTCTTTAAAAAAAAAATGTACTGAAGCAAATTTGGGGTGTGCATACCTTAGATTGTTTTAAACAAAAAACACTCAGATTCACATGTATTAGTGAAAAGTCCTCTCCCTAGAAGTAGTTTGATTCAGGTTGCCTTTTAAACTTTAAGAGGTGTCTATCCTTGGCTGCTATCCTAGTTAGATATAATGGGGAGTACTTGTCATATACACTAAATACAAAAGGAAAATAAAGTAGAAATGGAAGATCTTGTGCATCTCAGTGTTTTCAGCATATATGTGAAGTCGTTTAGAACCTCAATTATTATGCTGGAGTTGAAGATTAGGGGCAGGGATGGTGTGATCATTCTAATACCCTTGGGTAGGCTAAGGATTCTTCTTTTAGGTATGTTTTTAAAGCCTTTTAAAAAACTGTTCTGGGAGGTGTTGCCTCTGACTAGATATCATTTGTCTTAAGTACAAGGATATGTGATCTTAAATTTGCATGTATTTTAATGTGAAATTTACACTTTAAGTACTGCTTTTGGAGAAAGCTGAGGGTGGTTGCTTAGATGAATATTTTTCTTTTGGTACTGAGGATTGAACCCCCAGGGATGTTACATCCCTAGCCCCTTCTCATTTTTGAGACAGGATATCTCCAAGTTGCTTTGTACCTCACTCAGTTTCAGAGTGCTAAATTTGAGGCTGGCTTCAAATTTCTGCTCATCCAGCCTTAGCCTCCCAAATCTCTTGATTTCAGGTGAGCACCACTACACCCTGGTTAAAGGAATGTATTAAAAAGTATTACAGGTGAAGCTTAGGTAAGCAAAAGAACTGAAGAATAATGAAACAAGCTGTGGTTAAGTCAAAAGCAGCTGATGATTTTTAATTTTTGTATTCTGGATCTTCATAGATAATAGTCATTCTTTCTAGGCAGGTTCCAACACTTAATTATGCAGATGTCGACAGAAGATTTTTGTTTGTTATTTGACCAGGGTTTTAGAACAGAAGAGTGTCTATCAAGTTGCTGGGTTAATTAAAATTTACACTTGGATTTGGAAATTGTGCCATTTTTGTCATATGCAGGCATACTCATGCCTTTTTGGAGGTAATTCTCTGAACTATGTTTATAATTATACTAAGGATAAATAAATGGATAACTGGATACATTGTATCGAGCCCTTTGCCAGTCAGATGGTTAATGTTATTGGAAATTACAGTAAACGAAGATTACTTTGTTTTGGTACCAGGGATTAAACTCAGGGATTAAATTTAGGCATTGAGGCACAACTCCAGCCTCCCCCAGCCCCCTATTTTGGTTTTTAGATTGTAAGATAGGTGCTGAATTGCTGAAGCTGATTTTGAACTTGCAACCCTCCTGCCAGTGTGTACCACTGCTTCCTGGCTGGAAAATTACTTGAATTTTCTATAAGTCTTTTCTATTAAGTCTTCTTGAAACTTAGAAATGGATAGGATATTTGTTTTGTTAGTAAGTCTCACTCTGGATTCTTAAAATGTTTTCTTTTTTAAAAAAAATATTGATGTGAATGTACTACTTTAAGAATTTCAGTTCCTTATTAGGTTGTGTGTTTGAATGGACTGTAGTTTGCTCAGAACCCATTATTAACCTATGGTAATATTGGGTTTTATTTTAGGTACTGCTGTAATAAAGCAGTGACTGTGATATGCTCTAGTCAGATTTTTGGCAAGTGGCATTAACTTGAAACTGCCCTCTGCTGGTCCATGTATTGAACAAGAGAAAATTGCCACGTTAATAGTCAGAATTTAAAATCTATGAATAATTTCCTGTGGTTCAACCTAATTGCACATTTTAAGTATGAAATTCAGTAGAGCCTAGGCATCCAGAAAACTTCTGATTACTGGATGATGGAGATACATATAATCTGTAGGAAAACCTTGTTTTTAAAGAGAGTCAGGTTCTTCTGCTGTTCCTAAAATAGGGGCTTGAGAAGTCCACTGGGAATAACTAATGCAGTTTTATAATTTACCATATTCCATTTGTCTTGTTTCCTCCTCAGATTCAAATAGATGTTATAAGTTAATAGTACACAGTTGGGAAACTACTATTTTAGTTTTGCCTATTTTTTTTTTCCTCTGCCTCCAAGGAAAGCTAGACTGACTAGTTGGTGTTTCCAGGGCCGTTTCAATATTAAGTTTAGTCTAATCATGTGTCACAGAGTGTAACATTAACCATATGTCTTGTATTCTCATAAAGAGTATGCTGAATTAAAATGATGTGTTTTACATGTATCCATTCCCAGGCATTTCCAATTAGGTAAGACTGCTACCTAAAGATGGCCAAAATACGTTTTCTATCTTCCTAGCTCTTAAATGCCCCACTATTAAATGCACTAAATAGCTTGAATTTCTATTTCAGTGTTTTTTTTTTGTTTTGTTTTGTTTTTTGTTAACCTCGGGTAAAATATTTTCTGCACTTTACCTTTTTTAAAAATTTTTACACTTAATTATAAAATGCAGCTACTACTTTTATAGATTAGGGACCATTTTCATAAAAATAATTTCAGTAGTTTTTCTAAACAAAATTTATACTTGTTGCCTGGGGCTTATATTACAAATCATATGAGGTTTATCTTTCAAATGACTTGCTGTTTTCTAGGGGGAACAAAAGTGTTAACATGTACCAGGTTATACCATAATACTGGACTGTTACCTTATTGTGCTCAGATATAATAGGTTAACAGGATAGAAGCACTACTTATATTCTGTTTCTAAGGCAACAGTAGGCCCTGAGCATAAAAACAGCACTGTGCATAACTTGCAACAACTAAAAGCAGAGCTTAGCTCATTTATGTTTCTTGGTACTCAAGGTTACTCAGTTCATACTTTACACAATCTAGCATTTTAGTTTTTTTTTTTTAAACTTAAACCTCAGATTTCTTCCTATAGTACACTTTTTGAGCCAACCTCTGACTTCTCCACAGAAATAATATGTTGGGAGGGTTGTTTGTGCTTGATGCATGCTATATTTTATATACATACAAAAAGCCTTTCATAGGCTTTTGCAGAATGCTTTTGGTAGGTCAGCTCTCAGAGTTGAAGTAGAACTCCGTGTTCTATCCTATAATGCTTAACCATGAATGAATGAAGCATGGTGCTGCAGTGCATTTTATTTTTAAATATTTCTAATGTAAGGTTTTTACGGTAGAGCATACATTTTCAGTGTTGAACGCAGTATAGCACTTCAGTATGGCAGTTAACATATTTAGGCTTTTGCCTTATGTTAAGGTAGCTGCTAAATTTTTTGTAATCGTCAGTGATTTTGCTTCTAGTTTTCTATATCCTCCTGTTTTAATAAGAAATTACGAATGACAGAAAACCATTTAAAAAATGTGATGAGCTGAATGTACAGGTATGGTGCTTATATGCGACCTGTTTTTCATAAAAGTGTTCTCAAATATTTGTGGAATGACATGTGTCCTCTGGAATAGTGGTCTGCATGACTTTTTATTCAAGTACTTCCATAAGTCCTATCAGTTGCAAAATACTTACAGGCAAGACAATTTTGTTAAAACAGCGAGGAAAGAGGTTCTAAGGCCATTCATAGCCCACTTTCATTACCAAAAAAGAAAAGCAGCTTAGTACTTACCTCCTAATGATGTCAACACTGAAAAAAGTGAAAAAAGTGTAAGGGACACACAATCCTTCCTGTGTCAGGTCTGTTAAGGTTGTGGATAGTAATTTCCCCAAAATATTTATTGAGAGTAACTAGAGTACCAAGTTATTAATGAATATAGTGAACTGGATGGGACACCCAGAGGTTAATTCTACTTGGACTAGCTGTGTAATCTCAAAAAAATTATCTCAGGTTTTTGTTTCCTCAGCCATAAAATGAGGAATCCTCAACCGTTTTCAAGTTGGCCATTTATCCTTCATTTTACAGATGAGAAAGTATGAGCCCTCAGTAGAGAACACTTGCTGAAAGACATATAGCAATGATTACAAATATCGGATTTGAATTCTGCATCTTGTTTTCTTTAAGGGTGTTTTATCATACTTTCTTGGGAAGACAAGGATAGGTGGTTTCAGAGTGAAACAAGGGCCTTCCTGCCAGTGAGCTATACGCCAGTCCCTTCCTCTCAAAATCTATAAACATCAATTGGCAAGGAAAAAGGTCTCAAAATAGGTTTTTAAGGACAAGTACTAGACTCATCTTGGTATAACTAAGGTAAATATGTTTGGGTTATTGGAATTGTGGTATCACAGTACTGAGTATAAGTGCATGGAACTCTTGATCTGCGAAAGATTTGCCTTTGGCATTTATCTATTATACATAACAGTGACAATGCTTTAGCACAATGCTAGCAGATTTTAAAGATTCTAGTATTTTATATGAAAATACCAATTAGAAAAACTTTGTTTCAGTCACATTTGAATCAAATTACCCATTATGGTCTACAGCCCTCACAAATGTTATTTAAAACATTTTTTGCTTATAGCTTTCAATTAAGTATGAGTTCTTCTACTTGAAAATGGTAAGCCTAGAGAAAATAAACGTATGAAAGAAAATTGAGGTCTGTTCCTTAGTATTAAAGTAGTTTCTTAATACCTGTGGTAAAAAAACAGGTATGCTATTTTGTATTAAACACTTGAAAGTATTTGTATCTACTATATTAAGTCTGTCTTTTTTTATAGTTAATGCTTGATTGCCTGTGGGCATATTATCACACTATTTGTGGAAAATGGACTGATACTGTCTCCTCTTTAAGCTCTTCTTCATGGAAAGTTTATTAGTCCAGATAACTGAAATAAAAGGTTAGTAAGCCATAACACAGCCAGTCTTCTTTATTAGTGGATTCCTTATTTGTGAATTCACATACTCACTGAAATTTATAACTTCTAAATCAATATATCTGTGACTTTGTCATTTTTGAACATTTGCAGAGTGGCAAAAAACGGAATTACATCATGCATTGAAACAAGGCAGTCTTGTGCATACTTTTTTCAGCTCTCATACTTTGTGGGTGTGTTTTTTTTTTTTTTTTATTGTTTTTGGTGATTTCTCTAAGATGGCTCACAACCATAGCAGTGAAGCCTTATCTAGTTTTCCTAAAAGCAAAAAAAGGCTATCATATGCCAAGTGAGTTATATAGTGCCATTGAGTGAGTTCAATATTAATAAAGCAAAAATATAAAATAGGGTGTCTTGAAATAGAAACATAAATAAAACAAGTTTATGTATTGATCGGTTTGTGTAATATGACCAGAGACTTTAAAAGGAGCCTGTATTTCCCCTAGTAACAAATGGTTTAGAGTTTAGTAATTATGTTCACAATGACTTAAAAGAATGCAAGTGCTGTGAATACAAAAGGACTGAAAGTATCTTTATCCCCACCCCCACCCTTTGACACAAAGCCTTAGAAGCCAGTTCCTCCTTATAACCTACAGATTTCATCAGATAAGGATACAGGGAGGAAAGTAAACCAAAGAGCTATTTCAGCACTAAATTTGGTTACTGTCCCAATTGTCACCCTCAAAACCTTTGTCTTCTACATTAAAGAACTTTACAATGACTTTGGTAAATTTAGATAGAAATTATTGAGGATCACTGGCTAGTTTACTATAGATGTTTTATACGGGTTAAGACCCTTTCATATTTTGTCAGACTGTTAAATGTCTGCCGTGAAATGTCATTGAAATTAGTGTATAAATTCTAAATAGTCCAAGACCTACAATATTTTGACACTTGAGTGAATTTCATTTTCACTAATGATGTTTAAACTTGATTATAAATATAAAAAATCTGGATTATGTAAAAAAGAAAAGGGATAATTGATCAATGGTCAGTATGTCTTTAAGAAACTAGCTGTATACTGTATAAATAATTCTGATTAAAAACAAACCTGTACTCAGAAATCTTTCATATTTTCATAGTTTTACATACCTAGGACATTTCTTAGGTCAGAGCTGTGGCTAAATTAAGAATTCAAGTAGGCCAGTAGTATCTTGAGTAGTTTTTCCTCAAAGGTAGTAAGAATTACCTGCTTCAACAGTTTGTGTGCAACTCCATAATATTTTAGTCCCCCATTAGACTGGCTGTTTTAGAGCAAGAACTGTGCCTTAAGAGCACATATGGGCACCATATGTGCAAATAATAAATGAGTAATGAATAATAATGTTTCTCCTAACATCACATGTATCTTTCTGTAATTATTGAATATTAATCTGTAAACACTGTAGTCTGATTTTAAAAATCCTCAAATTTGAAATTATACCAAGGCTTTTATTTTAGCTTGTGGTTAATCATTTTTTAAAAATTGGAGCTCTGAGGAGTTTTATTATAAAAAAAAAATCAGTACTCATATACATAAATTAATGAGCGTAAAATCCATCATACATTTACTTCATTTTTTAGCTTGACCTTCTAATAAATCTTTAGCTTCATTGATTTTGGCTGCTATGTAAGGAGATCCTCCTACAGGAAGAAAGAAAAAAGAAATAGTTATAAAACAGGCTTTAAACTTCTATTCAGTAAAGTTATACTGTGACTGCATCTTGATCATCAAATACTTAATATAGATGACCAGTGGTCAATGAAATAATTCCTCTGAGATTTCCACAGAAATATGCTTAAAAACTGATAGGGTTTTTAGCATGGTACCAGGGATTGAACCCAGGGACACTTTACCACTAGGCACATTCCCAGCCCTTTTGTGGCTCCTAACTTGCAGTCCTGCCTCAGCCTCATGAGCCACTGGGATTATAAGTGTGTAATACCATGCCTGGCTGTGTGTTTGCTTTTGAAATCCTATAAACCTACTTATCAGGAGTGAGCATCATTTTTATATCCTCAAAGGTTCTGTGTTGGAAGGACCCCAGTTTACTTCACATCCTTCCTTCTGTCCTCTATGGTTTTTCTAACAACTGACCTTTCAAGATGTCCTCTATAGCTGCTGTACTGCTATTCTGTTGGGGCTGTATGGATCGAAGACCACCAAACACTGTTAACAGGAAACTTTGTAGGCCACCCCACGCCCCCAAACCTAGTCGGATCTGTGACCATCATTAGTAGCATTCTCATTTCATCACAGTTATAGATATCAAAACACTGTTCATGAGCAAATTCAGGCATTTCAACAGCCAAGAATTATAAAATTTGTCAGCCCTGTGTAGTACATACCTGTAATCCTAGCTATTTGGGAATTTGAGGAATTTGTAAACTCTAGGCCAGTTGGAGCAACTTAGACCATGTCCCAAAATAAAAATGGGTGGGTTATCAATTCAGTGATAAAATTACCTTAGGTTCAACCCCCAATCAGGGAGAGGGGAGGTTGGGTCACTCCAACACATTAAAGTGATTACTTACCTTTATCTGGGTGATTTAAAAGCATAATTCGTCGATGAGCATCTCTAATTTTTGCTTTATTGGCTGTAGGGCTGATCAAAAGAGGAAAAGATATCATTTCAGTCTACTTCTGGATGATGTAAAAAAATGTATATGAGGGCTAACTAAATGAAACTACAGTAAATGAACAAAACACTATGAAAAGTTCCTTTGCATCCTCAACACAAAAACTGCACTTTCACAAATGCATTTCTCTCTCTCTCACACTTTTTACAACGACCCTTTTATGAGGACAGGAAGACAGGTTTTCATCACTAAAACATCTTAAGTTACAGAGAGCAAGTTTATGCTAATCTGTAAGGTTTCTTTCAGTAAATTGCTGCTTTCCCAGGGTGCTTTTCTCATTTGGCAGGAGTGTCCAGACATTAAAAACACATGGATGGAGCAGCAAGGTTCTACTGACACAAATCAATTCTCCAGGGATAAAATTCTCTAGAGTTGTAAAAAAAGCAAACATGAGGGATGTTTACCTTACACCTAGTATTAATGCTGCTTCCCGTTTTGTCATTTTGGTTTCAAACCCACCTCTGTAGTAGCCACCACTGAAGGCCTGAAAGAGGAAATGCATTCATAAGGAAAAACAAACTGTTTCTTAAAAAAGCAAAGTCTAAAGAGTCTGTCCACAGAGTTAGATGAAAACTTGACATTTCAGAGAATAATTTCCAGTTATTTCAGATTAATTAGTAGCAAAAAACATTTAAGTGACACAAATATGGGATATGTCAAAGGAATATGTATTAATGCTAGTTGTTTGAGAAGTAAAGGGAGGACCATTCCCAGAAAGATAAAAATTCTGATCAATATGGTTTAAAATAGAAGTACATTAAGAAGAGGATTTGGATGGAGAAGGTGGGGGGCATACTGGAGTTTGAACCCAGGGATGTTATAAGCTATAATTACCAGTCCTTTTAAAATTTCATTTTAGATAGGATCTTATTAAGCTGCCCAGGCTGGGCTTCAACTTGCAATGCTCCTCCATTAGTGTCCCAAGTATCTGGGATTAGAGCTGTGTGCCACCACACACAGCTGGTTGGAGATCTTTTGAGATAAAGGAGTCCTAATAGATTAAATAGATAGATATGCCCTGTTAGAACCAAGGTCACACACTTAAGAATGGATCACTTTCAGTCCCTCTGTGCTTGTGATGCAGAGATGAAGGCAAAAATGTAATGATGTAAAAAAGCAAAGTGGTAATTAACTTTCATAATAATAGAATTACACATGCCCCAACAGACAACATTTGATTTCTTAGTGTAGCACAATTACAAAGTTTGCAACTACTACACCCTTTATAGGAAGCAAGAGAAGGGGTCCAAAGTCATATTCTGACTTCGTGGGTGTTTGGAAATTCTCCCTTCAAACTATGGTTCTACACTTCAAACATAGGCAGCAAAGTTAGCAAAAGCACAAAAAATGTTTAGTAAGTCTTACAGATTTTGGTAGACTTTGAAAAACTTGTTTTACTTGAGGCTCCATGTGCTTCATGGCTTGTAAAACATAACGGCCTAAAACCAAAAGTAACAGGATAAGTAAGTAAATCCCTAGTCTCCCTACTTCACTTTCATCCCCAAACCAAAAACAAACCTGCAAATCCTGCAGCAGCAATGGTCAGTCCAACTGCTACCACTGTACTGGCCTGGTAAGGGGGAAGAAAATGAAAGCATTTACTTTTCCAATTCCTACCCTTATCATACCCATTTCCCCATCCTAACTCGGTACAAGTTTCATTTCAATGGGAGAAGCAATCTTTTAAGGTGAATATATTCTATTCAATGGACCTATAATACTATAACTTTTATAATAGATGCATTACAAAGGTATCATTTTTCACTATGTAAATATCGGAGGGTAAGTTGATCTGTTATTTACCTCTACAACAGTATTATTTACCTTTACAACAGTGAAAAGAATGATTCCCTTCCTTTGAAAGCTTATTTCAATGAAGTTTAAAGTTCAATCATGACAGTGAAATAAAACTGATAGAGGGGCTGGGGTGGTGGCTCAGTTTGTGCAAGGCCCTGTGTTCGATCCTCAGCACCATATAAAAATAAAGGTTAAAAAAAAAGTGATAGAAAAAGTAAAACTGTTTATAAAGGGAGTTTTGAATACTAAAAATGTAGGTTTAAATAGGCAAAGAGACTTTCAGAGTGCCTTTGACACTGTCCTGCCTCGTAAGAATAGAGAAGCCCAAATATTTTCGGGAAGCAAGGAAAATGAATTTTTGTCAGTAGGACCTAGAAAGGAAGGACAGAGCAAAGTGAAGCAAATAGCGGGAGGATGTATTCGATAATATTAAATGCATTTCTACTAATCTCCAAATTGACGGTAGTATCTGACTTGAGAATTCAAGAAACGCCTTCCTGCCCAGAGCTCAGGGACCACGGACCAAGGCTGGCGTCCCCTACCCAAAGACAGTATAAGAACACAAAATCCACGAGGGGTGCGCCAACGATTTTGTGTCCTGGAGGCTGACACTCCGGGGACCTAAACCTCCCGCCAACAGACGCACTAGGGAGCACAACTTTGCTCCACTCTTCCGAGGCCAGGAGCTGAGGCTCAGGCCTGGGCAGGAGATTTCCCGGGAGAACAAAGGTTGAACTCACCATGGCTCAGCTCGGCTTCCCTGCTTCCACCAGGAGCGCGGTTCATCCCAGTCCAGAAGACAAGGTCACCACCATAAGCCTTTACCCGAAAGAGACGCAATCACCGAAGCAACCTCAAGTTCTCAAGTCCAGAAGCCCTGTGAAATACGGCAGTAGCGGCCGCCAACTAGGTCGGAAAACTGTCGTAAAAGTAAGCGCAAAGCAGGATGTAAGGTCCCTCAAGCAGTGGGCGGGCGGAAACCGAGACTTCGGGTTAGTTGAAGGGTGGACAGATAACCTGGGCTAAGGGTGGGACTTAAGGGTGTCGTTTGTCCTTTGCTCCAAGACTGTTGGGATTTGGAAATTCTTGTCAGGAGGGCATGGGTTCTGGAAGAGTGAATAAATAGTGGGAAACCTTACTCAAAAAGAGTTTCTTTTCCTACGTATTACATTGCGATGCTATTTACGAGATTTTTTTAAAAACCAAAACTCTGTCAAAGGTTGTGACTACACCTAAACATGCTGTGATAGATTCCACCACGAATCTAAATAAATATGTAACAACCTTGTGTAGCAAACCACATGTCCCAGAACACCAAACAAATTTTACTGTTTCAAGTGTTGCTTAAGATGCGACTTGACAGCACTTTCTGTGAATGGACTTTTATTTGTGGAATATGATTACTACTTCATAGACAGTTAATAGCTGATGCGGGATCTCAAATTCCTACACCTGAAAAGTTGTACTTAAAATTCCTCTCCCTGTCCCCTAAATAGAATGTAGGGTTGATTTTTGTCCTTTTTAGGGCATCAGTTTCGTATATCTCTAATTAAAAGGAGAAAAATAATAAAGGCAATAATGGAAGTTTACAATGCAATATTTGATGACTAATATAAATTTGTAGTTGCTTACCACTTAGAACTTATAGAATATTAGAGCTGGGTTGTAACTCAGTGGTTACAACCCTGCATGCACGCCTAAGGCCTGGGTTTAATCCTCAGCACCACATAAAAATAAATAAATAAAAATAAAGATATTGTGTCCATCTACAACTAAAAAATTTTTTAAAAAGAACAGAGTGTTAAAAATATTCATAGTGCAATTCTGTTTTGATAAGTTGGTTGGTTTATTAGGCAAATATGCAAGTAAGTTGGCTTTCTTTTCTTCATCTATATAAACAGTTTGCATTTGGATCTCTAAGAACTCTTCTGACCCTAAGATTTTCTCATTTATTGTCAATACATGATTTCAGGTGATATCCAGCACTGAGACACTAGTTTGAAGTGTACATCTTTTCCCCTGCTCTTTTATGTAATTTTTTGGGGGAGGGTGCTGGGGATTGAACTCATGGGCCCTCAATCATTGGTCCACATCTTCAGCCCTATTTATTTCATTTAGAGACAGAATTTCACTGAGTTGCTTAGAGCCTTGCCTTTGCTAAGGCTGGCTTTGAACTTGTGATCCTCCTACCTCATCTTCCTGACTCACTGGGATTTTTTAACGTAATTTTTAACCCAACAGTTGCAAAAGAATTAATCAATGGAGGCTTAAGACTTTGGTACCAAATTGGCTGAAACAAACTAGAATGCTATCTGGAAATTTGTATTATGCATATTTTCAAGTGTACAAACTATGGCATGTGGTTTGTGTGAGAAACAGCTTTCCACACGCTAGCCTCTAAAAATGAGATAGATAATACAGCAACACACTTTGTTGAGGTGATCAGATCCTGATTCTGTCCTTACTTCTTTGAATTGGACAAGTTATTTCTGACTGAGTTTTTCATGTGTAAAGCAAGGACAGTGATGATTACTTTGCCATTTTTTTTGTGAGCTTGGAGATTATGTACATGATGTGCCTTGCACATAGTCATCACTTAGCCTGGTACCTTATTATTATGAGACAAGCCACAGTATAAATTGGTATGCAAGGCTTTCCTAATATTTCTCATGACACCTCACTTAAGGATCCAAATTGGTAAATATCTTTCCTACCTGCTAAAATCATAGAAATAGGCTTTAAAAACAATTTTCAAATATATCCCTTAACTGATGAAAAATCATACCTTGCTATTTCTAACTAGTGACTGTCAGCATTTCTTGTTTTGTTTATGAGTCATTTCCATGTGGTAGGCTAACTTTTGAAATTTCACTCTAATCTGTCTTCATCTCATCCTGCTTGGTGTGTAAAATCTCTTTCTACTCCTCTCTTAAAGGATACATGTTGAGGTATGTATAATCCAGAATCATCTCTCCTTCTAAGGACTCTTAATCATAGCATCAAAGAAAATGTTCACAGGTTTCAGGTATTAGGACTTTGAAGGCCATTGTTTACTACAGAGAAGAAGAGGGAAAAAAGAAAGAAAGAGGGATAGCAGGAAAAAGAGATGAAAACTGTAATCTCAGGGGATTGGGAGAAGGATGCAGGAAAATCACAAGTTCAAGGCCAGCCGTAGCAATTTAGAATAAGTAATTTAGAAACTTGCCTTAGAACTCTGTCTCAAAATAAAATGTAAAAGGGATGGGGATGTGACTCAGTGTTTGAGAGTCCATGGGTTCAATATCCAGTACCCTCCCCCACCCCTCAAAAAAAAAAAAAAGAAGAGGAAAGAACTTGAGCATGTGTACTCAATTTTTCTGACTTGTTAGGCAAGTAACTTCTTGAGGAATGAGAGGGATTAGCTGAGAGTTTTCTTCTTGCATTATGGCTTTCAAACATGTTTTGATTATGTAAGAAGTACATTTTACATTATGACCACGAGAACAAATACATACTGGTGTGAGGATGTGCATGTGTATGCACACACAGAAAAATTCCCATAATTGAAATTTGTGTCTTATGAGACAATACCCTAATTTCATGAGATATGTGCTGGCCTTCTCTTATTTTTTTATTAGAGCTTTGTGTTTATACATAGTAGTTGGGGTCATCCTGACAAACTCATACATGCATAGAAACCAGTTTCACTTTCTGTCCTTTCCCCTCCTGCCCCCTTCTCCTTTTTCTATTCTACTAAACTTCCTTTCATTCAACTATTAATTTGTATTTGATTGGATCTTTATCTTTTTCTTTCCTTACCCTTTCCTTCATTTTACTTTAGCTTCCGCATATGAGAGAAAAATTGGAGCTTTGAGTTTCTGAATTTAGCTAATTTCAGTTAGCATGATATTCTCCATTTCCATCCATTTACTAGCAAATGCCATAATTTCATTGTTTTTTTATGGCTGAGTAGAACTCCATTCTGTGTGTGTTATGTGTTTATATATTATAACTTCTTAATCCATTTATCTATTGATGGACAACTGAGTTGCTTCCATAATTTAGCTATTGTGAATTGTGCTGCTAAAAACATTGATGTGGCATGTCACTGTAGCATGACGATTTTAGATCTTTGGGGAATATACCCAGGGATACCTGGATCACATGGTGGTTCCATCCCTAGTTTTTTGAGGAATCTCCAAATTGCTTTCCAGGGTGGTTGTCCCACCAACAATGTAAAGTATTCCTTTCTCTCCATACCTTGCCAGTATTTATTCTTGATCATTGCCACTATGATTGAAGTAAGATGAAATGTTAGTGTAGTTTTGATTCATATTTTCTTGATTGATTGCTAGAGATGTTTTTTGAGTTCTTTGTATATTCTGCATTTAATCCCTTGTTGGCGGAGTAGCTGACCAAGAGTTTCTCCCATTCTCTTGGCTCTCTCTTAATCATTTCCTTAGCTGTGCACGTCCCATTTATTGATTGTTGGTTTTATTTCTTATACTTTGAGTGTCTTAGTAAGGAAGTCTGTGACAGCACCTATATGATGGAGTGTTAACCTTTATTTTCTTTTAGCAGTTGTAAGATTTCTGATCTAATTTCCTAATTCTGACCCATTTTTGATTTGACTTTTGTGCAGGGTGAAAGTTAGGGGTCTAATTTCATTTTTCTACATATAGCTATCCAGTTTTCCCAGCACCATTTGTTAAAAGGCTAGCTTTTCTCCAAGATATATTTTTGGTCTTCTGTATTTTATAAAAACAAAATACTAGGAAACCTGTTAAGTTCATAGCCAACTTGAAATTTGACTTGAAATTTGGAAGGCACCTCTGTACAAATATCCACAAATGGAAAATGTAATGCCAGGCAAATATTTTCCCTCCTTAAAAACTATATGCCAGTGTTGGGGATGTGGCTCAAGCCGTAGCACGCTCACCTGGCATGCGTGCGGCCTGGATTCGATCCTCAGCACCACATACAAAGAAAGATGTTGTGTCCGCCGAGAACTAAAAAATAAATATTAAAATTCTCTCTCTCTCTCTCTCTCTCTCTCTCAAAAAAAAATGTAAAAAAAACTATATGCCAGACATCACCTTACACAATTTCATTTCATCATGTGGAAATAACATTCATTTTTGTTTTTGTTTTTCAGATGAGGATATTTTACTGACATATTTTGTTTTTCCCTTCTCATCTCCTCTGTTTCTATCCTGCTCTGTGCCCTAGAAGAGCACAAATACTTAGGAAATGACTTTAATGGACTGAATCAATGATCATTTTTGTCTTCTGGCTTGGTTAGCTCTATGATTAGAAGTTCAGAAGATAGGAAGAAAGTGAGTTCATGATCTTTATTTCTCCATCTCCCTTCCTAGCAGTTGCCTTAGGCTGAGTGAATTTGTCCATTGAAGACTACAGCTCCTTCTGTGTGTAGGTTCTGGTAATTACTCCAAGCCCTTGCTCCTCAGATTCCTCTGGCTTGTGTTATTAGGCACAGGACATTTCATCATTGTTTGCCAGTGAAAACAGTCCAGGCCTTTGAAAACAATCCCTTTATTCAATTCTCCATTTAGCTATGGTCTGAATGTTTGTTTCTCCAAAATTCATTCATTGAAACCTAATTACTACAGTGATGGTATTAGGAAATTGTGTCATGGGGAGGTGTTTAGATCATGAGAGCAAACCCATCATGAATAGCATTTATGTCCTTAAAAAAGTGGTCCACAGAGAGACCCTCACTCCTTCCACCATGTGAAGACCCAATGAGAAGATGTCATATATGAGTAAGAAAACTGACCCTTACCAAACATGGAATCTACTTTAATTTGTACTGAGATTGAGAAGATGGCTATCTATGCAGAAACAGGCTGTCACCAGACACTGAATCTGCCAGCACCTTGATCTTGAACTTCTCAATCTCCACAACTTTTGTAAATACATATCTGTTGTTTACAAGCTACACAGTCTGTGGCATTTTGTTATTGAAGCTCAAACAGACAGTGCACCATTTGTTTGAAGCAAGGATAGTGAGTTTTATACGAGGCTATTGCAATAACTGAAGTAGGAGATGATGGTAGCAATGAAGGTAATGAAGTGTCTGGATTCCTTCTTTTATTTTGAAGATATAGTTGATAGTTTGCTGATGGATGCAATATACTGTGTGAGAGAAAACAAAGGGATCTGCAGTGGCTACAAAGCTATTAGCGTCAGTAGCTAGAAGTGTAAGTTGTCACTTAAAAGTGTTAGAAAAACTCCAGAAAGAGCAGTCAGGGAATGGGAACTATTATCATGTTAAGTTTGAAATGACAACTAGATATCCAAAGAGTTTTGTCAAGTAGTTTTGTTAAAAAAGGTCTGGGAATCATCAGCCTCTATATAGTCACCAAGGCCACAGAACTGCTGAAACATGTATTGCATGAGTGGAGAGAGAAGAGGAATAAACGTTTTGGGTTATGTCCATGTATGGAATTTGAGAACATAAGGAAACCCCAGAAAATTACATTGAAAAGGGGTGGGCAGAAACCAGGTGAATATGGTTTCCTGGAAGCCTAGTGAAGAAAGTATTAAATGGAGGAAAGATTGATTAACTATGCCAGTGCTACCAATAATCAAATAAAAAAGACCAAAAATTGACTACTGGAGATCAATGTGATGTTTATGAGAAGTTCTCTGATATGAAGGGAAAAAAAGTCTTATTGTAGTAGTTTTAGGAAGCCATGATAAGAGATAGTGGAATACAGATTATAAGAATACAGATTATAAGAATTCAAAGAATCTTTGCTGAAAAGGAAACTAGAGAAATGGACAGTACCGAGAGGAGGAGGAGGTCGTAGAAGAGAGTTGGCTTTTTTGCATTTGGCACATTTTGCAAGGTGCCACTGAACTACATCCCCAGTCCTTTCATTTTTTTAAAAAAATTATTTACATATATATTTTTGATTAGTGATGGATGTTTATTTTATTCATTTATTTATATGTATTCCTGAGAATCAAACCCAGTGCCTCACACATGCTAGGCAAGTGCTCTACCACTGAGCCACAACCCCATCCCTTTTCATTTTTTTTTTAAACACAGGTTCTTGCTAAGTTATTGAGGCTCTCCTCTAATTTGTAATCCTGCCTCAGCCTTCCAGTTGCTGGAATTACAGGAATGTACCACCATGTCCCACTGAGTTTTTTTTTTAAAGATGTAAGAAATAATAGCATGTTTATTGGTCATAGGAATAGATTGTAGGGGAAAAATTGACAAAATTCATCAAGTTACATAACTTAAGAATAAAATGTAGAGACTATTTTTCTCAAGAGCTGTATTTTAGAAATGAGGAAAATGAGCCATAGAATGTTTGACCGACTTCTAAAGTCCTTAGGGTCCAGTAATAACTTGCCGTTTTTCATTTTTTCAGATATGTATAATGTTGGGTCATAAAATATACCTTCAGGTATATTTTCTTACCACTATTTTTAGGGATCATCTAAGATCATTATTAATGGCATTCAAGTTCCTAACTAGCAATCATTAAGCCCAGTGAATCTTTTGTAGGCACCTATTCACATAATGCTGTATGTAAAGGCTCTTTGCCTAAAACTCAGTGGTACTTAATAAATTCTCACTTCCCTTGTCTTCCTGTTTTCTTCCTTCTACCCTTCTTTGTCTCCTCTTTCCCTCCTTTGCTCCAATGATTTTGTCATCTCCTAACAGCATATTATTGGGAATTCATCCTATTACTCCCTGCTCAAAATGAATATTCTTGGTAAATAATCATTTTGAGCTATGATCAACAGATTCTTCTATTAATTGTGTTAAGAGATTTATTTTGATGTTGTAACTAGCAAAAGGAAGAGTTTAATTGGAGTAAAAAAGAAGGAAGAAAGAAGAAGAGATTTAGAATTCAAAGAGATTGAAGACAGGTCCAGATAGGAGTCAGATAATAACCTTGGCATTGGGAAGAGGAGAGAATGCTTCGATGCTAGAATGAAAAGCCTACAGTCTAACCACTTTTTTCCAGTTGGCCCCATATGCACCCAAGTCAGGTAATGCCACCCTGCTCTGTGGCCTTTATAAAATAATTTATGATGATTTCTCCTGTGATTTTTCTCTCTCCTTTCTTTATTTCATTTTTTCTCACTGCGTCTGTTTTAGTCTGACTTACTGCTTTCATTTCTAATTGCAATAACTGTTGTCCTTGCTTAGCCTGGAGCATATGAGTGGTGAGTCAGAGACCAGGCTGACAGTGTATTTGTCCAGAATGATAGTGTTCAGGTGACAAATTTCTGGATGAAGGCTCTGTTCTTTCCTCAGACTGTAAGGGAAGACAATTGAGATACCTGGAATTTCAGAGGAAATGGGAAATTGAAGTAGCTTACATGCCTTTTCACAAATGGAGATTTCCCACCTGACCCTCCATTTTATTCCATCTTAGCTTGAATTTTCCTGTTGTCTTTTTTCAGGCCTTTTCCCCCTCCCTGAGAGAAGGTTCCAATTGCATGCAAAGCTTTATACATTTAATAAATTGAGCCCTCCCTGCTGAGCTTCTAGCAAATGGAACTGACCAACAGAATAATCTGTGTAAGTGCATCTTGTGCCTGGACTAGACAGACAAGTACAATTATTTGATTGCTATGATTGCCACTAAATGAGGGTGAACTACTGGGTCTGAGATTTGTTGGTGAATATAATTAATAATATAGTGTCATGCATTAATAACATAGTGCCATGTGAAACAAAGCTACAATGGAAGGTCTGTGTGAAGTTCTACTTTAAATCACATTTTCAGAGAGCTAGATGATTGAGGAGATGAGCAATAATAAAGCAAGATGTCTTTAAGCACCAGCTTATGAGTTTCATTTGATTTAGGGGCAAGTTAAGAGAATATACATTGCTGTTAGAAGTTACTTGGTGGTCACAATGAAGTATGGGATTCATTCCTAGCTAATTGTCATAAAAATTACATTACTGTATTGCTCTACTGTGAAAATTTATCTTCACTGTCATTATTAGAAGAAAGGGCAATGCAAAAAATCAGACCTATTTTTTTTGAAACTGTAATGTCCTCAGTAATTACATAGTTCACTTCCTTAGCCCAGAACCACTCAGCTCTTCCAGGCTTCCCTTCCACTTCTTCCCTTGGTAAATCTTATAGTCCTTTCAAACGGAATTTGTCACCACTATTCTCCAAATGTACTCTAAAGTCCACTGCTCCCTGGGCTTTTAGTTAAGTCATTCTCTTTTCTAAGTGCCATTCCCCCATCCCATCTTTGTCCTTCAGTTAAATGTTCGAATCAGATGTACCTTCTACCATGTTTTCTTTGTTCATTAAAGTCTGGAACAGGTTCATGACTTTTTTTTTAATATTTATTTTTTAGTTTTAGGTGGACACATATCTTTATATTATTTTTATGTGGTGCTGAGAATCAAACCCAGTGCCTCACGCATGCTAGGCGAGCACGCTACCACTTGAGCCACATCCTCAGCCCTGTTCATGACTTTTTAATATAAAGGAACAGATAGTAAATATTTTAGGCTTTTGGGGCCACATGTAGTTTTTATATTACTTGCTTTCATTAAAATTTAAAAACCATCCTTGCTTGTGGTCATTCAAAAATAGATTACAGAGCCAGATGTGGTGTACTTCTGTAATCCCAGCTATTGGGAGGCTGAGGCAGGAAAATTATAAGTTCAAGACCAGTCAAAGTAACTTAGTGAGGTCCTAAGCGATGTAAGTGAACCCCATCTCAAAATAAAAAAATAAAAAGGGTTGAGGAGATAGCTCAGTGGTAAAGTGCCCTGAGTTCAATCCCTGGTTATACTCTCCCACAAAACAACAACAAACTATGGGATAAATTAGGCTCATGGGTCAAAGTTTGTAACTCATAGTCTAGAGTGATCTTTTCTTTCTCTGATCTTCTGTATAATTTTTTGATGCTACACTACTAATTTTTGTATGATGGATAGAAGCTATTAATATATAAGTTTTTTCTGCATTTGACTAGAGGTCCTTGAGTGAAGAAATCATGTCTCAAATACTTCTTTTTATTTCTTACATGTATTAGAGCATCTAAACAGAAAGTACTTGAAGAATATTTGTAAAATAAGTAACTTATTGATAATATTTTCCATCAAGATATTTTCAACCCTTCTAAGCCCTTCCTTATAAAGAGGTGTGTCTTCCACCTCCATCCTGTCCATGGACCCTTTAGTAAGGTCATGTACGCTATAACTGCAGTGGGTAATTAGAGAATATTGTTTTTATTTGTTAAACATTGCATTCATTGAGCAGTTATTATGTGCAAGGCACTATTCTAGGCTCTGAGAAAACATCGATGGAAACAGACTAAAATCTCAGCCCCTGTGTAACTTTGCAGTGTAGGCTGGGAAACATCATGTTATTGGGAGCTCTCCTCCTAATATGTCTCAACTTCACTTTCCTGTTTTCTCAGGTCGTTGACTTAATAATAGTATTTGCCACTTGGTTTATCAGGGTGCAAGAAATAATAAAAATTGTAATAAAAGAAGCTGACATTTATTATATACTTAAGACAATTATAGATGTTATCTTTTATTGTAAGTCACTTAAGGAATTTATTAAGCAATTAACTGCATTTAGTTATTTTGTTGTCAATCTGGATAAACTGGTGATCATAACTGTCACTTAACCTGGATTACTGAAGTCAAACTAGTCTACTAGAGGCAATATTTTGATCAAAAGATAAATTTAGCAACATTATGTAAAATAGGCATATAGAGCTTAACAATTGGTGGTAGTTTAAAAGAATAACTTAGCTAGTAGGTGAAGTAGTAAAGATTGGACTTAAGGTTTATTTGAATCCCAGGTCTATGATCTTCCCAATGTAACCAAAGTAACAATGATCATTTGAGTTTTATTCTGGGCACAGAATTGCATTGAAATTAACAAAAGTGAAGCAAAAATAAATATAAGCAAGAATCAAAAGCAAACTACACATACAATTATTTGAAAGAAATTAAGATATTTTGTGGCAGTCTCCAAGAGGGAGTATGTTTGCATGTGTGTGAGTGTGGTACTGGAGATTGAAACCAGGGGCAGTCTATCACTGAGCTACATACATCCCAGCCATTTTTTATTTTTATTTTGAGAGAGAATGTTGCTAAGTTGCAGAAGCTGGCCTGGAACTTGTGATCATCCTGCCTCAGCCTCCCAAATCACTGGGATTTCAGGCATGGGCCACCACACCCAGCTAGTAAGCTCTTACTATTCAGAATTTCCTTACAGTCTTCTTCCCTTATTGCATCTTACCTTTCTTTCTTCTTCTTTTTTTGTGGTGCTGGGGATTGAACATAGGTGGCTTTGCATAGTTCTTTACCACTGAGCTACACCCACTGACCTATTGCATTTCTCTTAATGTCTGCCTCATACAAAATTAATTGCCAGAAAAAAAACCTCTTCAGTTATCTTTCAGTGCTGTTTGTCCAGCTCTTTTTCTTCCCGAGGTTTCAGGAACCACTCCTCAAGCTATTTTATTCCTTTATTCCAGTCACTCTGTCCATTCAAGTGTTCTTTCATTCCTTTTTTTTTTGTTTCTCCCTTAAATGTGTACTCTGGTAGGTCAAATTCTAGGAGGACTCCAAATATTCCCATGTAATGGTATGTACCCTTTATATGATTCCATCACCTTGATGGTGAGCTGGAACTTTAGAAATGGTGGATGGTCACTTTTGCTTAGATTACATTATATGGTAAATGTGTTAAGATGTTCACTCCTGTGGTTACATTACTTTGTGTAAAACAGTGTTGTAGCAGACTAGATTGATAGTCTTCTGCTGGCTTTGAAGAAGTATCCTGTAAGTTGTGAGAGGTTCATGTGGCTAAGACATGAGGATGAGCTCAAGGAGCTCACAGCCTGTAAGAAAATTTGGGGTCTTCATTTATACAATTGCAAGGCACTGAATTCTGCCAACTTGAATGAGGTTGGAAGAGGCCCCAAGTCTCGGATGACATCATACCTTGATTTGAGCCTTGTGAGATTCTGATCAGAGAATCCAGCCACACCTTGCCTGGACCTCTGACCTAAAGGAATTATGAGATAATAAATATTATTTTGTGAAATACATTTATAATAATTTATTACACAGCACTAGGAAATGAATACATGCACATTAACTCGGTTTATGTAATAAGGTCCAAAAACATTTTGGGAAAGAGTGATTGTGATTTCCCTGCCGTACCATCAAAATACATAAAAATTACGCCTGAGGAATGTGTAATTCTTGTATTACAGTAGTGAGTCCCTATACCTATGATTCTCCAAGGGTGATGTGAAGGTTTGTGTAGTTTGTCTAAGTGACTGGGACATGTTTGGATTGAAAACTACATGGTAATACTTTAGGGACTGCTTGAAATTGAGAAGAAAATGAATTTAGCTCTTGTTGGATGAAATATTTTATTGATGTTTGTTAAGTCCTTTTGATTTGCCACATTTTTTAGGTCTGAAGAGTCTTTACCAAGTTTATGTCTTAATGATTGGTGAAAGAGTTGTGTTGAAATCACCTAATGTTATTGTGCCCCAGTCTGAGTCTTTAAGTTGAGTTGTGTCTGTTTTATGTACTTAAGTATATCAACATTTGGGGCATAAATCATATAACTCAAATATCAACCATCAAATGTTCTTTTCTTAAGAAAAAATTGTTTAGTTGTTGATGGACCTTTATTTTATTCATTTATTTATATGAGGTGCTGAAAATCAAACCCAGTGCCTCATACATGTGAGGCAAGTGTTCTACCACTGAGCCACAACCCCAGCCCAGCTATCATATATTCTTGTTGGATTGTTCCCTTTTCCACTATGAAGTAAACTTCTTTGTCATTTTTGATTATTTTTGGCTTGTAGTCTACTTTGACAGATAGGAGAGTAATGACCAGGAATGGGAGGGGAACTTGTTGTTTTGGAGTGTGTCTGAGCCCTATGCAGAGAGGAACTTCAGGCAGAAGCAAAAGATTTTGCTTGAGTTGAGGGCATTAGCAGTATTGTTCTGATTCTCAACACCAACTGAGACATTAAAAAGGCCACAAAAGGATCTAATACAGAAGACTTTGTGGGAATCAAATTCCATTTCTGTAATTTGGTGCTGTAAGACTGAGACCGAAATGGCAACTCAATAGGCAACTAGAATTATGATCCAGAGTGTGTGGTAGAACTTAGTACAGAAAAAAAGGATTTAGTACATAAAATTCAAATTTGGCAGTCATCAGCCTAGAATTAAGATTGATACTCTCAGAAACAGAGATACTACAAAAAGTTATATTGTTTTGCTGAGCATGGTAGTACACACACACACACACACACAGAGAGAGAGAGAGAGAGAGAGAGAGAGAGAGAGAGAGAGAGAGAAGTTATATTGCTTTAATTTTTTTTGTGTGTGTGGTGCTGGAGATTGAATCCAGGGCCTTATGCATGCAAGGCAAGCACTCTACCAATTGAGTTATTTCTCCTGTCCAGTTACATTGTTTTAAATACATAAGCCAAGAATTTCTTTATTCTTGAATATATTCCTGAGTTGGTGTGACCCAGATCATGTCAAAATCGAAGTATTCTGTTAGGCAGGGCATAAAGAGCAGTGAAACCGTGACCTGAACCCCACTGAAAGTAATCTGTCAGGTAGTGGAGTAAGTAATAGATTTATTGAGGGTTAAGGAAATAATAACAAAAAATGAAATTTAGAATTTAATTAGTCCAAATAATCAGGAATATCATTTACAATAAAGTAGTCACAATAGCTGGTGAAGACATATGAGCTCAATCTCAAATACAAGAGAAAACTCTTCAGAGATAATCAGGGGTAAATTTGAAGCTAAAAGATTTCTGCAAACTTTTCTTCCTTACTCACTTTAGGTCACCTGTCTGTCAGTGAGGAGTTTACTTCCTGGGCACTGGGAAGTCAACTGTCTGCCTGTCTTCCTTCCTTCCTTCCTTCCTTCCTTCCTTCCTTCCTTCCTTCCTTCCTTCCTTCCTTCCTTTCTTCAAGAAAACAATTTATTACCAATAATATTCAGCTGGATGGTGGTGCATGACTGTAATGCCAACTAGTTGGCTAAGGCTGGAAGACAGCAAGTGCAGAGAGCGTGGACAACCTGGAAAAAATCCTACCTCAAAAATGGAAAGGGCTGAGTGTATAGCCCAGAGAGCACTTGACGATTATGTATGAGGCTCTGGATTCAATCTCTAGCACTTGCCACCACAGAGGGCGGGGTGGTGGTGGTGGTGGTTTGATGAAGACCCAGGGACATAACAGAGTGGTAAAGTGCCCTTTGGTTCAATCCTGCACAAAATGTTCAGAATGGGGGTGTGACATGCCAGAGGCTTTGCCTGGCATACATGAAGCCCAGAGTTTCCTTTCTAGCACCACAGAAAGAAGTTCATCTAGTGAGATATGGCTGGGCTGGGGATATACTCCTGTAATCACATGGACTTGGGAAGTTGAGGCAGGAGGATCCCAAATTTAAGGCAAATCTCAATAACTTAGAGAGATCTGGTCACAAAATAAAAAGGGCTGTGGATGTAACTTAGTGATAGGAGCCACCCCTGTGTTCAATTTCCAATACCGAAAAAAAAAAAAAAATAGACAAGAGGGGTTCAGGACTGGCTCAGAGACAGATCTCTGGTATGACAGTGCTCAAGGTTGTACGTTGAATTCCAACAGGATAAAAATCTTGACTACAGCTGGAGGGAGGTGAAATTGACTTGCATGTTTACACCTGGCAACTGTACAACTTCTAGCAGCCCTTCTTCCTCTGAAGATCTCTGTCCTCAGGCACTGAGCCATTTTCAAATGCAGATCTTGGCAATGGCTATGCCTCCTCAGGTCCCCCCATTCCTAGTCTCTTTTGGGGATGGAAGGCACACAGGAACCCAGAGAACATCTGAAGTTTGTAAAAAACTAGAATTCCCTTTGTAGCTTAAGGGCAAAGATTGGAAATTTCCCAAGTTGAAACATTAATGTCAAAAACATTGGCTATTAGAAAAATTGGAGATAATTGTGTTAGGAGTTAAGTGTCATAGCAGGGTACTCAATATATGCCCTCTAGGGAAAACCTGATCCCTTTCCACCCCAGTGGCCTCTGTCTTGTTTAGTGGTGGGCAGCACAGAGTGGGGTCCATGAGACCAGAACTTTCCTCTATCCCTACTCCCATCCTTTTTTGTTCAATGTATTGATCTTATTTTGAATTTAAGAATTAGCTGGGGCTGGGGATGTGGCTCAAGCGGTAGTGTGCTCATCTGGCATGCGTGCGACCCGGGTTTGATCCTCAGCACCACATACCAACAAAGATGTTGTGTCCGCCGAGAACTGAAAAATAAATATTAAAAATTCTCTCTCTCTCTCTCTCTCTCTCTCTCTCTCTCTCTCTCTCTCTCTCTCTCTCCTCTCTCACTCTCTCTTTAAAAAAAAAAAAAAGAATTAGCTTACTGTGGGGGAAAGAGGCCTGGCATTTTTGTAGGACTGGACAGCAGTGTGGAAGTCAAGGAAATCCAGAAATGTTTATCGTGGAGGTCAAAGGCAAACAGGCTCCCAGAGCACCTTCCTCAAACAGTGTCTCTTGCTTCTTTCTATTCTGCTCATCACCCCCCATCAGCTCCGGACTTCATTCCACTGCAGTTACATTTATCATACTCACTGGGTCTGTTTGTTCTGTTGATATTCTTTGCTACAAACCTCTCATGAGGTGATGTTAGTGTATCCTCAGTTGCCTCCATTCTACCTGTTGTGAACATGGGGCAGGATGAAAGAGATAAAGATTAAAGATGGAAGAGAACCCTGCCATGTCTTTCTGGTAAAGATGATGTGCAACAAAGGAAGGGGACAGAAATATCAGTGTTATCTCATACGTAAATGATGAAAATGTAAGCATTTTAAATGGAGATAAAGTATTAGACAGTGTTTTTAAGTGTTTCCAATGCTTTTTAAAGATGAGCAACATCAGGTGAAGCCACCAAAGAGAGGATATAAAGTTGAGTCAAACTAAAGAGGTGGTCACTGGGAGAAAAATGGCAACATGGTATTCTTTTTTCCCCCATAGCTTTATTGAGGTAAAATTAAAGTGCAATAAAATACACATACTTGAAATTTGATCAGTTTTTGACATATATGTAATTAATACAATCAATATAAAAAGCATTTTCATTTCTTTTTAAAACTTGAAATCATGTGTGTTTCCTGCATGGTTTATTACATTAGAAATCAATCACCTTAAGACACACAGAACCCCAGCCCCACATGTCAACTATTTCAAAATTAAATGGCACACTTATAAATGTTTCAGAGGTCAAGGAAGAAAGCACAAGAAAAGTAAATAAAAAGTGCTTTGAACTAAGTGATAATAAGAGCTTAAAATATCAGGATCTCTGGAATAAAATGGTACTCAGATGAACATTTATAATTTAAAGTACTTGTATCAGAAAGAAGCTAGAACAATAATCAAATTATTTTCATATTATGTAGGAAGAAGGAAAATATAAGAGCAGGAACAGAAATATATGAAATAGAGAAGATAATACAGCTAAAATTTGATAAAAAAAAGTCTGATCAAGAAAAAGCCAAGAACACAAAAATTCATATCAATGGAAAGGGAGCTAACAAAATAACCCTACAGGTGCTAAAATATATTAAGGTAAATATTACAATTGTATGTCAACATATGTGATAGCTTGCATAACATGGTCTAAATTAGAGCAGGATCTGTGTGCAGTTGAGAAGAAAGTATATTCAGTCATTGATGGATGAAATATTCTATATATATATATATATCTGTTAAGTCTAAATTATCAATTGTATTTTTTACTTCTATAGCTTCTTTATTTAGTTTTTGTTTGGAGGATCCAAACAGTGGTGACAGAGGCAGGTTAAAATTACTCAGTATTATTGTGTTGTGATCTATTTGATTCTTGAAATTGAGCAGGGTTTGTTTGATATATGTAGATGCTCCATTGTTTGGGGCATAAATATTTATGATTGCTTTGTCTTATTGATGTATAATTTCCTTAAGTAGTATGAAATGGCCTTCTTTGTCCCTTCTGACTAACTTTGGCCTAAAGTACACTTTATCTGATATGAGGATAGAAACCTCTGCTTGTTAATGCAGTCTATGTGAGTGATATGTTTTTTCCCCATTGTTCACCCACCTTGCTGAGAAGCTGCTTGCTTTTTTTTGCAACATGGAGGAAAGTAGCTCAGGACATGGCACCAGGAAGTAGAGAGAGAGAGAGAGAGAGAGAGAGAGAGAGAGAGAGAGAGAGAGACTGAGACACTCTCCTCACCATGGATAAAATATGGTATTTAAAATGAACAGTGAACAATATAATGTAATGAAGTATATAATGAAAAGTGAGAAAAGAATTGTTCTTAGTTTGTTGGAGAATATTAGAAGAACAAAGGCAAAACTTCAGAAGTTTATAGCACCTTGGCCCTTTAACCTTTCAATTGTTCCCATCCTGTATTATCTTTTTCACTGCGGAGACCAAAAGATCTGACAAGAACACTTTTAATGGAGGAAAAGTTTATTTGGCCTTTCTCCCTTCTTGGGTCCTCAAAGATATATTGACTTAAAAGGGTTCAACAAGACAATTGTCACAATGAACCAAGAGCCTCAGTATCTTATTCTCTGTCCTACCCTAAAATTGTATAGGGAAATGAATTCACCTTTTAAAATTACACACTTAATATTTTCCTTGTCCTATTTTCATGTACTAGGTTTAACAACATTTGAAAATTAATAGTTCAGTAAGAATTTATATCATTACCTTGTTATCTAATACAGCAATGCCACCAGAGTTGCTTAGGATGGTTTGCAATTATAATAAATGATCTAACTAATTTCTTATTTTCATACACCTCAATTTAAAATTTATGATTTACTTCCACTGTGAATTTAGACAACAAAGCAGTAATATTAGCAATGCCTACAACTGTCACCAATGGAAATCTCATATATCTTTTAGCATATCAAAGTTACCATAGATCTTAAAGTATCATTTATATACATCACTACTTCTACTACTTCAAACCAGAGTATTTGAAAATAACGTATTTAGCGTTAATAAGAAAGCATACTTATGTCACAAATTAAAAAAATATCAGCTTTATTTAAGTATAATATATATTTTTGATCCTATGTACTTTATTTTAAAATCCTCATTTTTAAAAGAGGTCCATAGGTTGGTTTCAACAGACATATCTGTGGTGAAAACAGGGTTAAGAATCCCTGAAGTTTAGATTCTTTTTTCTCTCTTCTCCCACAATTCCTGATAATCCTATAGTTTACCTACTACCATATGCCCATGGAATCCAAATTTCCTCTGGTCATTGCATAGACTTTGGCAAGGATACCTCTGCTGGGTCTCTGGTTTCCTTGCTAAGTTCTCTGAAGTCCTACTATGTATGACACTGGGCATTGACAAAACTGGTGCTGGAAGTCACTTGATTCTGCAGTCCACGAGCTGGATTATCTAGGTTAATTGGCTTCTTTTCCTAAGAGTTCTACTGTACAGCCCTGACAGAAGACCATGTATATGACTATGTAATTCAATGAAAACTTTGTTTCTTTCTACCTCTGGACTTCATGTTTACATGAGAGCATAAAGCACTTAGACTTCATCCTTATTTTGACTTTATGACCCAAAACTTTAAATATACAAACACTTTTTTAAACAGACTCCCAGCTGTGCTCAGCTTTTAGTCTTTTTTTCACTTTCTGTTTTTTCAGTTCCAATTTCTAATTGATCACTACCTTTTGTTAATTACAGCTTAGCATTCTCTCTCTCTCTCTCTCTCTCTCTCTCTCTCTCTCTCTCTCTCTTTCAACTTTTGGTACAGGGAATTGAAGCTGGGTACTTAGCCACTGAGCCACATCCCCAATCTTTTCATTTAAAAATTTTTTTTTTAGACAGGATCTTGCTAATTTGCTTAGGACCTCACTGAATTGCTGAGGCTGGCCTCAAACTTGTGATTCTTCTGCCTCAGCCTCCCAAGACACTGGGATTACAGATGTGCACCACCATGCCAGGTTACAGTTTTGCATTTTCTACCTTTTTTTCATATTTTCTATTATTACATTTGTTTATATCCTCTTCATCTCTTGATTGAATTGCTAGCAAAAAAGTAATTTATGGAAAGGGTATGATGGAGTAGGGTGGGTTTTTACTGAAAAAAAAGTATATTTTAGTTGGAGAATTTTCTTCTTTTTCAAGGACAGAAGGGGTATTGAACATGAACTCTGAGGCATATGCTCACATGCAGATCCACTGGGGTAGTGGAGTGGCTCTTACTTCACAGATCCCTGGCAAGAGTCAGGCATAGATTCAAGGACACATTTGGCCCTATAATCTCTAAAAGTCATTCTAGTACAAAGTACATTCTATGTTAGATTTTCTCATCCTCAGGTCTTCCATAAAGTTTTTAAAAAGTGTTACTCTACTGTGAAATTGAGAGGAAGCATTATTTCCTCTCCAAGGTTGGAGGAGGAGATATGAACAGAGACTCAGGTGAAATTATGCTCAGCTGAACAGCTATCTTCAAAGGAGTCATCTCAAAGAAGCAGTGCTACAAGGATGAGATGAGCAGGCAAAGCAGATGATGCACAGAAAATTATTATGGAGCATGCCTGTGGCACCGCATTAGCAATCTCCCAGAAATGCTGGAAGTGGCAGGAGCAAGAGATGCACTTTCTACCTCCACTAGTGGACAAGTGGAGCCATATCATCATGATTTGTTTAGGAGTAATCTCTGATAATATGCACAGGCTGCCAGGCAGACAGCAAACACGTTATCTATAGTGTATAATTTTGAGTTACTCTAGATATCTTTGAAGATTAGTAAGGATTCACTTGACTCACAGATACGTTTATTTACAAATAAAATTCATCTATCATAATTCAGTTGATAGTAAGGCAACAAGTCAACTCAAATCCTCTCCTCCTCCCCTTTATTGGGAAAGGTGATAAAATATAAAAAATAAATTATAACAACATCAGGAGAATATTTATTTAAAACTGGATCATACATAAAGGTGTTAGATTGGAAGATTTTCTCCGTGCCAGTATTTTAATTGAATCAATAGGACTATAGGCTTTCTTTTATAAACTCATTAAAAAGCATCATTATTTCCTTAATTTCTTATGCTCTTGTAAATGGTATTAAAAATACTTTTAAAATTGAGATATAATTCACATGTCCTAAAATTAACCATTTTGAGATGTAAAAAAATTTAGTTTAGATATTTAGTATATTCACAGAGTTGTACAACTATCATCACTATCTAATTGCAAAACATATTTATTATCCTCAAGGAAATTCAGTACCCCTTAGTAGTCACTTTTTATTGTTCATTCCCCACATTTTTGGCATGCACTGATATACTTTCTATTTCTCTATATTTGTGTATTTTGTACCTTTCAATGAATGGAGTCATATGTGATCCTTTTTGTTTGACTTTTTTCCCCTAAGGATGATGATGTTTGCAGGTTTTATACATGTTATAATAGTAAGTAGTAAAGTCAAAGTTCTTCATTTTTTTTAAAGTACTGGGGACCAAACTCAGGACCTCCACATACCAGGAAAGCACTCTACCACTGGGCTATCCCACAAACTTGTCGTTCCTTTTTTTGGCTCAATAAAATGTTGTTGACTGATTATACAACATTTTGTTTGTTATCAGCTGGTAAGATTTGAGTTTACACATTTTAGCTATTATGAATATATATAATAATGCCACTGTGAATATTCCTGTATGATTTTTGTATTAAAAGTTATTTTCAATTCTCTTAGTTATATACCTAGGAGAGGAATTGCTAGGCCATGTGACAACCCTATGTTTAACATTTTGAGTAACTGTCAAGTTATTTTCCACCTTGGTTGCACTATTTTGTATTCCCACCAGCAATATCAATATATTAAGGCTGCAATTTCTCTGCATCCTCACCAACCCTTATGATTTGCTGTATTTTTCCCCTTTTATTAGAACCATCTTACAGAGTGTGAAGTGATATTTCATTATGGTTTTGATTTGCATTTCTTTAATTACTAATAATGTAGAACTTTTTTTCCATGTGCTTATTGGCCACCCTTAAAAGTTTCTATTCAAGTCCTTTGCCCATTTAAAATATTGAATTTTAAAAATAATGTAGGAGTTATTTAAAAATAATGTAGGTGTTATTTAAAAATAATGTAAGAGTTATTTCTTTATTTTGAATATTAGATCCTTGTTGGATATATTATTTGCAAAGAACTTTTTAACATTTTGTGGGTTATCTTTTCATTTTCTTAATGGTATTCTTTGCAGAACATTAATTTTTTGTGAAGTTCACTTATTTATTTATTTTTCTTTGGTTGCTTATGCTTTTGGATGTGATATTTAGGAAAACATTGTCTAATCTAAGGTCATAAAAGTTACTCCTGTTTTTGCTTTGGTAAACATACTTTTACTTCTTTAATCCATTCAATTTTGTACCTGATATGAGAAGTTGAATTCTTCTGCACTTGGATATCCAGTTTTCCCAGCAATATTTTAAAAAACGCTGTTCTTTTACCATAAAATTGCCTTGGCACTCTTGTGGAAATTATGTGACCATACATATATGAATTTCTACCAGGACTCTCAACTTATTCCATTGATCTTTATGTCTACTGTATATTTATGCATTAACTTGATCACTGCAGTTTTATAGTATAGTTTAAAGCTGAAAAGTGTTAATCTCCAAAATTTGTTCTTTTATTTCAAGAATTTTTTTGGGTACTATTATGTGTCTCTTGTAACTCCATTTGAATTTTAGACTCATTTCATTCATGTTGTTAAAACTTGAAATTTTGGTAGGTATTGTATAAGACCTATAGATAAATGGAGAGTATTGATAAAAGTATTACATCTTCCAATCCATGAATATGGGATATCTTTCCATTTATTTTGGTCCTCTTTAATTTTTCTCAACTATGTTTTATAGATTTCAGCATATAGTTATATTAGTTTTCTATTTGATGCTATAACAAAATATCTGAGGCAGGCTAATTTTTAAAGAAAGCAGGATTATTTAGTTTATAGTTTTGGATGCTGAAAGCCCAAACAACATGGCAAAGGGACTGGTGAAGGCCCCATAGTGGGTGGAGGGAGTGATTATGTGGGAATGAGCAATATCATTTTCAAACAGGAAATCAAAGAGAAATTTGGGTCCCACATTCCCTTTTAAGAGCATGTCCCCACTTGACCTAAAAACCTAGTAAGTTCCACCTCTTAATGGCCTACCACCTCCTGTCACCACACTGAGGATCAAGCCTCCAACATCTTTGAAAAGACAAGATGAAAAGAAGCCTGTTCCTGTGCCAATTCTCTGGGAAACCTACCTGGCTCACCCCTGAAGGCAACTCGCAGCTGTCAACTCATGGATTTTATTCCATTTTTATAAAGAGAATTTAAACAATGCTTTTCAGTGTTGTTGATTTTTCTTACATATAATGAACCAGAAAGACCTTGCCGTGTGGCCCTAAACAAGTCCTCTCATCTATGCCTCACTTTCCACCAGTGAGAAGTGGAAGATCTATCTAAATTTCTAAGACTGGCCTTGAACTTGTCTTCCTCCTGCCTCAGCCTCCCCAGTTGCTGGGATTACATATCTGTGCTACCACTCCCAGCTCACAACATCCTTGTTTTGAGTTTTCCATGGACACAGTCTGCAGAAAAACGTAGGCCTCATGTGTTGTCAACTGCCGACAACACAACCTGGAGATAGTGCCCCTGTGTGCGTGCCTTCCAGGTTCAGTTCTGGCATCCCTTAATCAGTGGCCTTTAACAGATCATCAGAATCCTGTACATTAGAAGTGGTGTGGCTGCCAACAACCAGCTCTTGCTATCTAGCAACCAGATCACCCCAGTCATCAACATCTTGGTAGAAGATGTAAATACCTTCTCTGAGGATATCTAGTACACACAGGTGCCTGTGGCTGATATATCCATTGTGCAGCTCTATGACTTCTTTGACCCCATCTCCAACATATCCACAGTGTGGAAATAAAGCAGGGCTATACAGTGCTACACTTTGCTGCTGACATGAGCTGCTTAGTTAGGCTTTGTGCCTTGCCTACATCATGAAGTACCATGCCATGTCCCTGCTGTAGGGCCACACATGGTCCATGTAAAGCCAGCCCATCATCTGTTTTGTTTTGTTTTTGTTTTTGGTACTGGGGAATGAATCCAGGGGCAATTTACCATTAAGCTATATCCCAGTCCTTTTTATTTTTTGAGACAGATCTTTCTAAGTTCCTGAGGCTGGCCTCAAACTTACAATGCTCCTGCCTCAACTTCCCAAATTGCTTGGATTACAGTGTGTGCCACTGTGCCTTTTTCTTTTTCTTTTTTCCTGGTACCCAGGGACACTTAACCACTGAGCCACACCCCCAGCCCTTTTTTTTGTATTTTATTTAGAAACAGGGTATCAATAAGCAGGCCTGGGTTTTGGGAGCAGCTCATTCAGTATAAGTTACAGCTGTTTGGTAAGAATACTGTGTTCATGATCAAGTCCCCAGTGTGAGTGATCCCTGACATCTATGAGAAGAAGGTCAGTTTGATGATTCCACTGTGAATCATTCCCTAATCCCTGCTTTAGGATCAGCACACAGACCTCTTGTTGATATTATACCAGGATCAGAACTTGAACAATCTATCTTTGTTGATACCAGAAGACACCAGATGATGCCTTTTATAAGGGCAAGAAAAAGGGAAGAATTGCTACAGATTTTAATCTTATAATCCACATCTTTAAAGATTAAACTTATTTAACTTTTAGATGGTGACGATAAGTTTTCTACCCCAAGAATGGCAGGCCTGGGCTGCTGGTCAGATGGTGAAGTGAGGCAGGGGATACACTGGACAGAGACTGTGCTCCAGTGTCTGTGGCAGGTCTGGAATCCTGATACCCATTTTTCCCCAAGCTGACCAACTCTGAAATAAATCTGCTATAATCCCACTTTGTTCCTTCAAACCCAAAGCCAGAGCCTTAAGCATCATGGTACCCCCCGAAATTTTCACAGTATCAACCTCCTGGTTAAGTAGCCTTAAAGCAGTGTGTTCTAGGAACCCTAGGGGTCCCAAGTAACCACTCTCTGGTTTTCTAGATCAAATTTATGCAGAAGATAATTTTCAAATAAAGATTCCATTGGGTAAAATTTTTTAAAGATATTTTTTTTCTTGAATGCTATTCTATGAGACAAGTTCTTAAATTCACCACCCCCACTCTTTGATAAAGGTGGCTTGTGACAGCCACCTTATTCTCTAGGGCCTGTGATAACAGGTCTGACATCAGGCCTCAAGGGATCTAGAAAGGCTGGACCTACAGAACTCAGCCCTGTCACTACTCTCCATGTGACCTGGATCCTCTGGGAACCTCAGTGTCCTCATCTGTGAAGATCAAACAATACCACAGAGCTGAATCCAGTGTATGCTTTGTGCTTAGTGTAATAGACAGCTCTCATCATGAATGGTATCCTTCCTCATTGGCCCTGATGTCCCAAGTCAAGGCATTCATTTGTATAAAGACATTTCTTCCTCTGTGCGTAGTCCTCTCTTGTTTACAAGTGCTTTTCCAGAAAGTCACTGTGTGGGGAAAAAATGGTCCAAATACTACCTCAGAAGAGGTCTCAGCTCACAAGCATCTTTAGAGTTCCCACAGTTTAAACCAGGTGTGACCTAGGAATCCTGAAGCAAGGAACACAATTTCAACTTCCCTAAAAAGACCTTGTTGTGAACTGCTAATCATTAGAGCCAATAACCCAATCTGACTGATTACTGGGATCCACGGGAGCACATGTCAAAGGGACAAACCAGTGGGCTCCACCAGTAGACCCTGGAATCCAGGGTTGCTAAAAACCCCTCTGTAAGACCAATTGTTCCAATTCAGAGCTTCATAGACAGCATAGGAAACAAAGAAAAATGTAACTTCACTTGGTAGCTTGGTGCAGAGCTGTGTGTCCAGAGACCAGTGGAGGCCAAATTCCTCTTTAAACCTACCCACACCCAGAGCTTCTACAAAGGGAAAGCCCCAGGTGCATTGCCATAGACTGATCTTGTTTTACAAATGGGAAAACAGGCCCACAAAACTACTTTTCTGGGCAAAAGACCACATGGAAATTTAAGGCTGTTTTTTTTTTTTAATTTGGTACTGGGGATTGAATCCAGGGGTACTTTACCACTAAGCTATATCTCAGTCCTCTTTATTTTTTGAGACAGATCTTGCTAAGTTGCTGAGGCTGTCCTCAAACTTGCAGTGCTCCTACCTCAATATCCCAAATCGCTTGGATTATGGTGTGTGCCACTGTGCCTTTTTTTTCCCCTAGGGACACTTAATCACTGAACAATATCCCCAGCCCATTTTTTGTATTTTACTTAGGGTTGCTAAGTTGTTGAGGCTGGCTTTGAAGTGGCTATCTTCCTGAGCTGCTGGAATTACAGATATGAACCACTGTGCCTGGCTTAATTGGTCATATTTGTGGGTTTTTGAGGGGCTGGGGATTGAACCAGGGCCTTGTGCATGTGAGGCAAGCACTCTACCAACTGAGCTATATCCTCAGCCCTAAATTGGTCAAAATTGTAAGACATAGAATTCATCATTTAAACCATTTTAAAGTACAATTCATTGGCATTTAGTCTATTTACAATGTTGTGTTAACATTACCATATAATTCTACAACATTTTCACACCTCAAAAGGAAACTTGTACTAGTGACTCACTCTCCATTCCCTTCTACCCTCATCTTCTGGTCAGTACTAATCTGCATTCTTTCTCCATGAACTTGTCTACTCTGGATATATCATATACATAGAAAAATGCTACATATGTTTTTTTTTTGTCTAGCTTCTTTCATTTAGCATGATGTTTTCAAATTTCAAGTATGTTGTAGCATGTATAAGTACTTTACTCCTTTTGATGGCTGAAGAATGTCGTGTCATATAGGCATCCCACATTTTGTTTATTCATTCATTAAATGGACATTTGGATTGTGTTCACCTTTGGCTATTCTGGTTGCTGCTACTAGAAATTTTCATGTACAAGATTTTGTTGGAACATGTGTTTTCATATGTATTTAGCAGTGAAATTGCTGGGTATCATCAAAAATCTATTTTTAACTTTCTAAGGAACTGCCAAATTGGTTTTCTAAGTCACTACACAATTTTATATTTCCATCACAGTTCTGCAATGAGAAATTCCAAAAGCATCTGAGAAAAAGAAAAAAAGAAAAAAAAAAGAGAAAAGAAAAGAAAAGAAAAAGACAAGCTCCTGAGAAGATTTATCAGGAATCCAAGGGTCAAAAGAGTTTTTTGAGAATAAGATCCACATTCCCCCTTCTGGGCCAGTGCCTGAGGTGGTAAGTGGAAGACAGTGTAAATGGGTTAAAATGCCACAACATTCTTATCAAAATTTAATAGCCTCTTTTCTTATTAAGTGTTCCTTTGGTTTTTGTAGCTTTTTAGATTCTAGAGTTCTGAAAATGTTGTTTCTAACATTCTTTGTCAGCTTAATTGTTGCCTTAATGGGGAAATAGAGAGGTACCTGCCATGTCATTTTTCGTTATATCAATCTTATTATTATTTTGTTTTTTTTTACTATATTAATTTTATTGGTTTTATCAGTCCATTAACTTGTTTCAGCTCAAACTAAAAATGTGATTTTCATTTTGAACAGTAATAGCTTAAATTTTAGTTCAGTTCTTTTAACCTTATCTGGGCTGATTAGAGTTTGTCCGATGTAAGCATGGATCAAGAAGTGGCATTTGGGCAGACATTTGGGCAGAGCTTGTGTACAGAGTCTGAGATACTCTTCTCTGACTGTCTTCTCTTTCTGGTATGTGTTTTTCTTTTTCCAAATATTGTGGTTACTTTGATGCCTAGAGAAGCAAGTTCATAGTGAATCCACTTCAAGTCAGTGAGATTGTGTGTTTCTCTCTAATTTGTAGTTCCCTAATGTTATGAACTTGGGCCTTAGTTTTTTGACTTTTAAAAAATGTATTATTTTACTGTGGTAAAATACACATAGTACAAAACTTACCACCTTAACTGTTTTAAGTGTGTAGTTCAGTGGTATTCAGTACATTTATAAAATATTTATTTACCATCATCCAATTCCTTCACCCTTTTTATCTTACAGAATTGAAATTTGGTACCATTTAAACAGTGACTTCCTATTCCTTCCCTGTCACAACCTCAGCTCCTAGCATCTACCATAATTTCTTGTACTCTATCTCATATAAATGTAATCATAGAGTATTTGTCTTTTTGTAACTGTCTTACTTTTGTACCATGTTTTTACAGTTCATCCATGTTATAGCATATATATGTTGAGAGCCACAGCCAAGTCGGAATGGCCCCTGGCATTTTGCCAGAAGTAATGGTTGAGAGGCGAGCCATTAAGATGATACTGGATTGATTCAATTGTATATAGATCCCTGCTGTCTTCCTCGGGCGCCCGCTACTTTGAAGTTCCCATTGAGTTCTTGCAGGGTTCCAAGAGTGAGTGCGTGTGCAGCCTGGTGGAGGGAGTTCCGGTTGGTGTGTGGTGTGTGCCAGAGAGGAGCCGTGTGGGTGGCATTCGGGAGAGTTCCTGGGGAGTGTGCGTGGAGTGCTGTTGGAGTTCAGGCAATAAAGTTTCCTGTTTGAACATACAAGTGCTTTGTGGCGCTCGGTGATTTGTTCCCAGGCAGACTGCGGCATTTGGTGGCCCATGCAGGGAATGCCTGAAGCTTGGGGGTAAGTAAAATTGCTTGCCCCTGAGGGAAGGCAAGAGAATGGGTGACCATTTCAAAAAACAATGTGTTCTTGTTTTCATTTCTTTTTTTTTGTTTCAAGCTGCCTGTCCCTAGAACTTTCTCAGGCAAACTGGGGAAAGCGGTTGACTCAAGGTTTGAAGTTGTTCGCCCCTGAGATAGAGATAGAAATAGACCATGAATATACATTTCAAGAAAATAGGAAAATTGATACAATGCATTTTTGTTCCATTTTGGTTTCATTCTGTTTCAGTTTTGTTTTGTGTTATCTTTATAGTAGAAATATGGGATCAGAAATTAGTAAAAAAACCCCGAAAGAGTGTTAAGTAAATTGTTAGAGGTTCAGACTATGGTAGAAATCATGTTAGATCAAGCAAAAGAGAAGATCTCTTGAGTTAGTCAGACAGAGGAAGAAAATTTAAAGGAGAAAGGGCTATCAGGGGAAAAGTTACATCAGGAGGCTGCTACTAACACCTTTCTATCACTAGAGGGAGTAAGTGTCCAACCAACAGCTCCATCTATGGGGCCCCCAACCCCCATAGTTGATAGATGGGATCCTGAGACAGGACCTCAAAGATTAGCATACCCTGTACTTGAGCAGGTAGGAGGGCAGCGAATTCACCAAGCTTTAGATTTCAAAACAGTGAAGGAGTTAAAGGAGGCTGTAAAAACCTATGGTCCCCAAGCACCCTTCACTGTAAGCATGGTTGAATCCATTACCAACTTGGACATGACGCCAGCAGATTGGGCTAGTATGCGTAAAGCTGTGCTAAATGGAGGGTAATATTTGTTATGGAAGGTTGCTAATGAGGAATTTTGCATGGAGACGGCTAGGCGATATGTAGCAGCCAGTTATCCTCAGATATGTTGTTAGGAAAAGGACCTTATGAGGATCAGCAGCAACCAATTAGATATGATCCTGCCATACACTCACAAATTGCTGAAGATGCCGTTAGGGTATGGAAGACTTTACAAGAACCTGGAGGTTTACAAGGTCAATTATCTAAGATAATACAAGGAGCTAATGAACCTTACGCTGAATTTGTAGATAGGCTTATTCAAACAGCTACCAGAGTTTTAGGGGATACAGAGCAAGCAATGCCATTAATTAAACAGCTAGCCTATGACCAAGCAAACAAAGGGTGCAGGGAGGTCATTAGACCATGGAAACATGAAGATTTAAACACATATATGTTGAGGGCCACAGCTGAGTCAGGATGACACATGGCATTTTTGCCAGAAGTAGTGATTGAGAGGTGATGCCAGCGAGTTTTTGCGGAGTTCCCGTTGAGTACCAGTTGAGCTCTCTCGGGGATTCCTGGAGAGTTCCCATTGGTTGGGGAAGTGCTGGAGGAGGGATATTTCCGGTTGCTGGTTCCTGGACGAGCCGCGTGTTGTTCGGGAGGATTCCCGGGGAGCATGTGTGGAGTGTGCTGGCGGAGTTCAGAAATAAAGTTTGTTTCTGCTTCAGTGGCTTGTGATTTGTGCCCAGCCAGACTGTGGCACATATATTAAGTTATGTAGAGACATTAATGAACAAAGGCAAGTCTTGGCAGCTGCAGTACAACAGGCTTTAGATGCCAGGCCAAAAACATGCTACAATTGTGAACAAACAGGACATTTTAAAAGGAGTTGCCCCATAGGAGGAGGGTTTAACAAACTAGGTATCAAAGGGGTAGAATACCGGGTATTTGCCCACAATGCCATAGAGGGAGACATTGGGCTAATGAATGCCATTCTCAAACCACCATAGAGGGTACTCCGTTATCAAAATATAGACAAGGACCAGGTTGTTTACCCACGATATCATGGAGAAAGGCATCGGGCTCCATTGCAAAAAACAGACAGGGGGGCCCAATGCTCCGGGGCCCATGACCACAAATATACGGGGCACTGGAGGAACCCAGCAACACCATCAGGGTAGTGCCCAGAACACATTATCCATCAGATCTCTCATCAGACAAACCAGAGGGAGCACAGGGTTGGACATCTGTGCCTCCGCCAGAGCAGTACTAACTCCAGAGATGGGAGTTCAAATCATTCCCACAGGAGTAAAAGGACCTCTTCCCTAAGGAACAGTAGGCTTATTGTTAGGATGCAGTTCTTCTACTCTAAAAGAACTTATGATAAGTCCTGGGGTAATTGATCCCAATTATGAAGGTGAAATAAAAGTTATAGCTAGTTCTCCAAGAGGTATATCAGTAATTTCACCAGAAGATAGAATAGCACAGTTATTAATAATACCCAGCCTGCATGATAAATTTTCCAGTAGTACTATAGAAAGAGGTTCCAGGGGATTAGGCTCCACAGGTGTAGATTGGGCTATGCTGTCTTTAAATTTAGATTCTCGTCCAATGCTAAAACTAAATATTCAAGGACATGAATTTAATGGGCTACTGGATATACAGGTGCAGACCTTAGCATCATCTCTCATCAAGAATGGCCAAAACATTGGCCATTACAACAAGCCACTCAAACACTTTGAGGCCTAGGAGTAGCAACTAATCCCCATAGAAGTGCAATGGTATTAGATTGGAAGGATCCTGAAGGATGTGAAGGAACTATACAGCCATATGTATTGGATCACCTTCCTATAAATTTATGGGGATGAGATGTCCTAGATCAATTAGGTTTGACATTAACAAATAACATCAATCCAAATGTGTCCACTATTATGGCTAGACAAGGTTTTAGGAAAGGAAAAAGATTAGGAGAAAAAGGACAAAGTATAGTGGCACCAATACAAATAGATCAAGAAATAGATAGACATGGATTGGGTTTTCAGGAGGGGTCACTGAGACAATAAAAATTACTTGGAAATCAGAAAGACCAGTATGGGTTCCTCAGTGGCCCCTGACTAAAGAAATGATACAAGCAGCCCATGACCTGGTCAAACAACAATTAGCGGAGGGACATATACAAACTTCTGTATCTCCCCATAATACTCCCATTTTTTGTCATTAAAAAGAAATCTGGTAAATGGAGATTATTGCAAGATTTAAGAGCCATTAATATTGAGATGGTTATTATGGGACCTACTCAATCGAGGATTCCTCAATTGTCTGCTTTGCCAAAAACCTGGTATGTTTTAGCTATAGATATTAAAGATTGTTTTTTTTTCAATTCCAATTCATCCTGAGGATAGTCCACGTTTTGCATTTACTGTCCCTGCGTTGAATAATGAAGGTCCTGATCAGAGGTATGAATGGAAAGTACTCCCTCAAGGGATGTCTAACAGCCCAACTATGTGTCAAATTTATGTTAACAAAGCAATCCAGTCACTTAGAAATCAAAATCCTGAACTACAAATATTTCACTATATGAATGATATATTGTTAGCACACAAAGATACAAACACATTGCTAGAATGTTATGCCACACTTACAAACTTATTAAAAATTATAATCTAGAGATAGCAATAGATAAAGTACAATTAAATTTTTCAATTAATTATTTAGGAGTTCTATTATCCTCAACCATGGTCTGCCACCAAAAATTCAAATACAAGTAGATCAACTCAAATCACTTAACGACTTTCAAAAGTTATTAGGAGACATAAATTGGATAAGGCCTTATCTAGGTATACCAACAGGAGAGTTGGGACCTTTTTTTGATATCCTAAAAGGTCCATCAGATCCAAATTTACCCCGAATGTTAACGCCTGAAGCAAGAAAGGCATTAACAAAAACATATATGGAAAACATGCATTTGGATAGAATTGATATGTTTGCCTTTATTATTTATTGTACTACCAACAAAAAATATTCCTATAGAAGTATTTTGGCAAGAAAGTCCATTATTGTGGATACATCTATCTTATTCTCCTAACACTATTCTTACTAGGTATCCTGAGGCTGTAGGACAATTGATACTCAAAGGAATAAAAGCATCAAAGGGAGTGTTTGGAATTTCTCCCAATAAAATTATTACTCCATATACTATGGATCAAATTGATGAGATAGCTAATGAGTTAAATACTTGGGCAATAATCATGTGCAAATCTAATGTTTCATTTGTTAATCACTTACAATCTAATCCTTTGCTGTCTTTTTGGTCTTCTCATCCTATAGTTTTTCCAAAAATGACAAGAAAAACACCTATCATGAATGCTCCAAATATATTAACTGGTGGGTCAAATAATGGTACAGCAGCAGTAGTTACCCCTGATCAAACTTTTACATTTTTAGTACCCAAACAATCAGCTCAAAAGGTAGAGCTTAATGCAGTATTACAAGCTTTTGTGATGTTTAAAGATTCTGTATTTAATTTATTTTCTGATAGTCAGTATATAGTTAATGCTATAGTATCCCTTGAAGATGCTGGTAGAATTTCCCCTTCCTCTACTGTTCTCTCTTTGTTTTCCACTATACAAAGTCTAATCTGGGACAAAAAAGATCCATTCTTTATAGGACATATCAGGGCACATACAGGATTGCCTGGAGCCCTTAGTTTGGGCAATGATTTAGCAGATAAAACTACACATGACATACATATTTTTTCTACACTAGAAGAAGCTACAAATTTTCATAAAAGGTTCCATGTCAATGCTAATACTTTACAAAAGAGTTTTAAAATAACTAAGGAACAAGCTAGACAAATAATAAAACAATGTCAAAATTGTGTGACCTTTTTACCACAAGTTAATCTTGGAGTCAATCCTAGAGGACTGATACCTAACCATATTTGGCAGATGGACGTCACACACTTGCCACAATTTGGAAAATTAAAATATTTGCATGTTAGAGTTGATACTTCTTCTGGATTTTTGATGGGCTCCCTTTATGCCAGAGAAAAAACTAAAGATATTATAGCTCATTACTTACAAAATTTTGCCACTATGGGCGTTCCAAAACAGTTAAAAACAGATAATGGTCCTGGCTATACTTCTACCTCTTTTAAACAATTTTGCTCATCATTTGGCATTACTCATATAACAGGAATCCCATACAATCCACAGGGACAAGGCATAGTTGAAAGAGCTCATCAAACTATTAACATGTACTTATTAAAGCAAAAAGAGGGAATTGGGAAAGGGTATATATCCCCCAAAGATAAACTTAAAATAACCCTTTTTACTCTAAACTTTTAAAATTTGGATTCATCAGGGCTTAGTGCTGTGGAAAGGCATATGTGTCCAAAAAATGTACATAAGCCTAAGGTACTATGGAAGGATATTCTAACAGGACAATGGAAAGATCCTGACCCAGTGATTGTCTGGAGTGGGGGGTCTGTTTGTGTGTTTCCACAGGGAGAACATTAGCCAATTTGGATTCCAGAGAGACTAACTAAATCGATTTCTACAGACCAAAAAGAAGATGACTTGACTCCAATCCATAACAGCTGATATCCTTACATCTGCAACAGTGGTTCTCCCACACCTAGAGGCTAATGAATAATGAACACCATTAAGGCCTATTTCAAATGCAATAAAAACCTTGGGGCTTGCTTGTGGAAATACCTTCAGACCCATATGCAAGTTATAGGAAAAAGGATGGGATATCCAAAGAAGAGTCAAACCCAGGTGGTAACCAGGATGCTTTTTTCAATATCTATTTTTTTATTGCCTTTTCCCACATCATGAAGTTCTATTTTATTTTTTGAGCTCATACAGACATAGGTTAATGTTTTTCTGATCAGTTCTATTTTTTGACTGGAATTTTTTAACATTGCAATGGAGATTTCACCTGTGAAAAGCTACAAGGCCTTTACTATTGTCTTATGTGTTGTATGTTATGTGTGCACACTTCTGTTTTGTGTTGTATGTCTGTAGGTGCATATGTCCATATATCATATATGAGGAGTGCTCATGAAAAAATGGATCCAAATATTTTTTTTTATTCACGTGATTTAAATGGTTTAATTTAAATTGGGTAAACAGCTGTTGAGGATTGTTTATTATGTGAACAAAAAAGGAGGTTAACAGATCTGTTTGTTTACTTTCACCTTTTCTTATCATTATATTTAATAATTCTGTTCAGGATAATGTAAATTGTTCAGAAAATTGTTTTCTTAGTGCCTGCTTGAATGTTACATAATTTTTTTTTAGCCATCATTGCCAGAATTCCTATCTTCATCCCAGTGCCGGTGAAGACAAAGATAAAACCAAACTACAGCTTCTTGGATAGCTTTCATAGTAAACTGTATAAACTGATGAATCAATGAATAATAACTCAACAAGGGATGCTCAATCAAGGAATCGATTTACTTTGGGAGGAGTCAATTTACTTTTTTTTTTTTTTTTTTTTAAGATTTAGGAATTCTCTATATATTCTGAATATCAAGCCCTTATAAGATATGTGATTTGTAAATCTTTTCTTCCATTCTTTGGGATGCCTTTTTTACTGTATTGATAAAGTTGTTTGATGCATAACATTTAAAAATTCTTATGTAGTCCAATTTCTCTGTTTTTTCTTTTGTTACCGGTACTTTCATTTTTATTTTTTTATTTTTAAAATATTTATTTTTAAGCTTTAGGTGGATACAACATCTTCATTTTACATCTATGTGGTGCTGAGGATCAAACCTGGTGCCTTGTGCATGCTAGGCAAGCACTCTACCACTGAGCCACAACCCCAGCCCTCGTTTTTAAATTCAGAAAAATACTGCCAAATCCAGTGTTATGAAAGTTTGACCTGTTTTCTTTTAAGAGTTTTATAGGTCTTTGATCTAGTTTGAGTTAATTTTTATGAATGACATAAGGCAAGAGGTCAATTTCATTATTTGGCATATGCATATATAGTTTTCTTGGCACCATTTGTTGAATCAGTTCTTTGCCTTTTAAATAATTAATTTTTTCATATCTCTGGTTATACACAAAGTAGAGTCACATCATTCGTGTCTTCATATATGTACTTAGGGTAATGATATCCATCTCATTCCACCATCTTTCCTGTAATCCCAGGAACCTAGGAGGCTGAGGCAGGAAGGTCATAAATTCAAGGCCAGATTTAGCCATTTAGTGAGGCCTTAAACAATTTGTCAAGGTCCTGCCTCAAAAAGAACTGTATATGTGGCTCAGTGGTTAAGTGCCCTTGGGTTAAATCCTTGGTACCAAAAACAAACAAACAAACAAGCAAATAAACAAATAACCCCAAAACATCTACATATCAGAGAAAACATACAACCTTTGGGTTTTTGTAATTGGCTTACTTAGCATAATATTCTCCAATTCCATCCATTTACCTGCAAATTCCATGATTTTATTCTCTTTTAATGCTGAATAATATTCTGTTGTGTATATAAACCACAGTGTCTTTATCTATTCATCTACTGAAGGAAATCTATGTTGGTTTCAAAATTTAAATATTGTGAATTGTGCTTCTATAAACATTGATGTGGCTGCATCACTGAAGAATGCTGTTTTTAAGTCCTTTGGGTATAGACCAAGGAGATGGATAGCTAGGTCAAATGGTGGTTCCTTTCCCAATTTTCCAAGGAATCTCCATACTGCTTTGCATGTTGGTTGCACCAACTTGCAGTCCAACCAGGAATGTATGAGTGTGCCTTTTTCCCCACATCCTCGCCAACACTTTTTGTTGTTTGTGTTCTTCATAGCTGCCATTCTGACTGGAGTGATATGAAATCTTAGAGTGGTTTTGATTTGCATTTCTCTAATTGCTGGAGAAGTTGAACATTTTTTCATGTTGTTGATTGATTGTATATCATCTTCTGAGAAGTGTCTGAGGTATTACAGTTTCTATCCTATAATCTTATAGGTCCTTGGCCCATTTATTAATTGGGTTATTTGTTTTTTGGTGTTAAGATTTTTGAGTTCTTTATATATTCTAGAGATTAGTGCTCTATCTGATGTGCATGTGGTAAAAATTTGCTCCCAGAATGTAGGTTCTTTATTCACCTCACTAATTGTTTCTTTTGCTGAGAAGAAGCTTTTCAGTTTGAATTCATCCCATTTTTTGATTCTTGATTTCTTGTGCTATAGGAGTCTTATTAAGGAAGTTGGGACCTAATCCAACATGATGAAGACTTAGGCCTACTTTTTCTTCTATTAGGCGCAGGGTGTCTGGTTTAATTCCTAGGTCCTTGATCCAATTTGAGTTAAGTTTTGTGCATGGTGAGAGATAGGGGCTTAATTTTATATTGTTGCATATGGATTTTCAGTTCTTCCGGCACCATTTGTTGAAGTTTCTTCAATATATGTTTTTGGTGCCTTTGTCTAATATAAGATAACTGTATTTATGTGGGTTCTTCTGTGTGTCCTCTATTCTGTACGACTGGTCTATAAGTCTATTGTGGTGCCAACACCATGCTGTTTTTGTTACTATTGCTCTGTATTATAGTTTAAATTTGGTATTGTGATGCCACCTCCTTCACTCTTCTTGCTAAGGATTGTTTTGACTATTCTGGATCTCTTATTTTTCCAGATGAATTTTATGATTGCTTTTTCTATTTCTATGAGGAATGCCATTGGGATTTTGATTGGAATTGCATTAAATCTGTATAATGCTTTGGTATGGTCATTTTAACAATATTAATTCTGCCTATCCAAGAACAAGTTAGATATTTTCATTTCCTAAGGTCTTCTTTAATTTCTTTCTTTAGTGTTCTGTAGTTTTCATTGTAGAGGTCTTTCATCTCTTTCATTAAATTGATTCCCAAGAATTTTTTTTGAGGCCATTGTAATTGGGTTGTTTTCCTAGTTTCTCCTTTAGAGGATGCGTCACTGATGTATAGAAATGCCTTTTATTTATGGGTGTCAATTTTATATCCTGCTACTTTGCTGAATTCATTTATTAGTTCTAGAAGTTTTCTGGTGGATTTTTTTTTTTTGGATTCTCTAGGTATAGAATAATGTAGTTGGCAAATAGTGATAGTAAAGTGTATTGGTGTAGATTTGTTGTAATCTTGTACATTTTGTGTCCTGTAAGCCCTTGTATTTGATTTTCCAAGTCATTTTTCATGTTTGGGAAATTTTCTGATATTATTTCATTGAATAGATTGTGCATTCCTTTGGTTTGAATCTCCGTGCCTTCCTCTAACCCAATACATCTTAGATTTGATCTTTTGATGTTTTCCCATAATACTTGGATGTTCTGTTCATAGTTTCTTATCATCTTCACTGTGTGGTCAACTTTATTTTCAAGATTGTGTATTTTGTCTTCATTATCTGACGTTCTGTCTTCCAAGTAATCTAGTCTGTTGGTGATGCTTTCTGCTGAATTTTTATTTCATTTATTGTTTCCTTCTTTTCAAGGATTTCTGATTTATTTCTTTTCCCCACAGAATTTCAATAACTTTCTTGACGTATCTCTCTTGCTACCTATATTTGTTACCTTATCTCTTTCTTAGTGTGATCAATAGTTGCCTGTATTTGCTCCCTTAGGTCATTCTTTAATTAGTAGATCATTTTAATTGTGTGCATTCTGAACTGCTTCTCTGACATTTCATAAACTTTGCTGTCCATGGTTTTTATTATTATAGTATCTTGGTTGGTTTTATTATTGTAGTATCTTGATATATATCAAGATACTACAATATATATATATATATATATATATATATATATATATATAAACATACTTTTATTACTGTAAAATCTTGTTTGGTTTGGGGCAATTTCCTTCCTTGTTTTTTCATGTTGTCTATGTGTCTTCCTTTCTTGCAGGGAGGATCTGAGGTATTACAGTTTCTATCCTATAATCTTATAGTGTCCCTGCAGATTGCCTGTACCTCACCTTGGTGTTGGGCTTCTAGACCCTGGCCAATGTCCCATTAAAAATGCTACTGCAACTAAAGGTAGTCATGGAAATAGTGGGGATAACTCAAGATAGCAGTGGGGTTGTCCCAAGATGGATGCAACCACTTTCAGAGATGGGGCTGAAAGGGTAGGCAGTCTGTTTGGAGATGCAGCTGCCTCTAAGTCCTATCTGTTGTCCCAAGGTGGAAGCTACTGCATGGGGAGGGCTATGGTAATGGCTGCAGTGCCCCAAGATGGAGGTGGGGTAGGCCTTGGTTCCATTGTGGGTCTGCTGGTTGGCAGGGGCAGTCCTGGGCTGGGGCCTAGGCTCCAGAGTCAGATGTGGTTTCTTCTGAGACTTTTCTGCTTGAGTGGCATGTGCAATTTTAAAATGAAATAGAAAGAAAAAATCAGCTTCTCAAAGAAAATAGTTGAATGTGGGTTACAATGGACACTTCTGCTTATTCAATAGCAATTATATGCTAGAACTGGCCCTGAATTTGCTTTCTTTCTGCTAATAATAATTATATATCAGTTAAATAGTTCCAACTGATTACTAGTTCTAACAAAACTTAAATATCCAAAACTCATTTCCACATAATGTTAATCAGGAGCTTACTTTTTGCCAAATTCTAGGCCTACTTTAAACATTTGTGAGTCTCATATAGTGACTGTGTTGGTTCACCTTTGTGACAAGTCATGGTTGTCATATTTCCCTGAAGAAAACTGTGGGACTCCTAGTCTTGATAATGGGACAGAAGATTGAGACTGGTATCATTTCAGGAAATCTAGGGCAAATGATGTGCCATATGGTAGCTACAAGAACAGGCCTAAGATGCCTGACAAAGAAAGTGAGGGTATAAATTATTGTCCTGAACTGTTCCTGGAGAGCAATCCCTGTGGGAAGGGATTGATTCAGGGTTTCTGAAATTCTAAGAAACAATGTCAGAAAGAAACCAAAGAACCTGGTGAATTAATTGGAATATCCACTGGTTCCAGTATATTCTTTGAAATGCATGACTGGTATGAACTTTGTTTTTCACTGTTTTTAAAATCTTTTTAGCAAACGGAATGAATCTTTCTTTTGATTGTGTTTATAACTGAATTACCATCTGCTATTTGGAAATCATAATTAGTTTTGAAATTTACATTTAAATATAAATTGTGCGCTGCCACACTGATTGGGTTTGAGTCTAGGATAAGAAGAGAATTATTCTTATGGTTTGGTCTTATTATTCACTCCAATGCCTCATCTATTACATGGAATCCCAAATGTATCTTTCAAAGTCTGATTGGTGTACAGAGCTTCAACTGCTTGTTCTTCTTTTCTCAGCTCCTCTTATCTGCAGCACTTCTCATTCATTTAGGACACAGTTTTAATTTCCATGGTCACTGAGGCTTTTCTGTGTTCTCTTAAAGGAAAATTGCCAAGGTTGATAGGTTCAAATTTGACTTTTTTTTCCCTAAGTGCATGAATGCATCGCCAAGATCTCCTTGCATCCTTACGTGATTTTGATTTTAATGGCCGATGCACTGCCAGTTGACTCCGGGGACCTAGCAATTACAATAATGTCAGTCCTCAAATCTGATTGTATAAATCCAGAACAGTGTGCTGCTTTTCTTTGTACTTAAAGAATGTGACAAGAACAGTGCCTAGGAATCAATTTAAGAACAATAGGCTGTTGAGTTAAAGTATCCCTAAGAGGTATTTTCACAATGCTTTGTAATTTTCAGTAGATGCAATCATTAAATCTAGATTTTCAACCTACCCTTTCCATGATTTATTGAGCAACCTTGGGTAAGTTGCCCTAATGCCTCAGAAATTCCTCATTTGTAAAATGAGGGTTTAGACTAGATGCCTCCCCTTTCATATTCCTAAACTTTATGATTAATAAAATTATTCCGAAGAACACTTTTATATTAACCTTGCTTTGATGAATGCAAAGGGAACCACAGTAATATTAAACCTCAATTAGGAAAGATTGACATCTTTCCTGCAAAATGGCAGAATAGACATTGTCAGTCCTTATTCCTCCACATAAATGTCAATTTTGATAACTGCAGATGAGAGTACATTTATGAGAGTTCAGGAGTCCAGTGAAGAGGTCCTAGAATCCTATTGAAGCAAAAAAATCGGAGAATCAAATCCTTGAAGAGTGTAACAAAAACAGTTTCACTTTATCTACATCTCCCCTTCTCCAAAGCAGCACGTCTGTGTGCCAAGAGAGAGGTCGTCCATGGGTGGAAGTGAGACTGTCACGGATATTAGGCTTCCCTAGTCATATGGAAAGCTGCCCAAGAGATTCACTTTTTATTATCTCACTTAGAAGACTGAGGGGTTTGGCATGGATAAATAGTCCACACATATCTAGGATCCTGCAAAAGGGGTGAAGTTTCATAGCAACTGGGTCAGGGAACTCAACAAAGGGTCATGATTTCTATTAATCACCTCATAGAATGAGGTCTATCCATGAACCTCATAGGATGCATCACCTGGAGACTTCCAAGCACATTCAGTACCTGTGCTCTGTGCCTCTCCTTTGATCCCCAGGTGCCACCCCATGTATGCTCCCATAGATAGTGCCCATGAGCTTCTACAGATTATGCACAAACATACAAGGTTAACTTAACTTGGCTAGATTGAAAGATGTTGCTTAACCTTGAAAATTTCAGGGTATTACTCTAGGAAAAATAACAAGGAAACTTTTAGCACCTGGCTTGTCTTTGTTTTTCTCTCTTTCTTTTTTTCTCCAGAGCTGCATATTGAACCTAGGACCTCGAGCATGCTAGGCAAGCACTCCACCATTGAGTGTTCAATTTTTTTAAAAAAATTTGTACAGGGTGACAGATAGGGATTTAGTTTCAATCTTTCATATGTGAATATTCAGTTTTTCTGCCACCGATTTATGTTTTTGGCATCTTTATCAAGAATTGGTTGGCTGTAAATGCATGAATTTATTTCTGGGGACTCTATTTTGTTTCATTGGTCTACATGCCTGTTTTAGGCCAAAACTATACTGCTTTGGTTATAATGACTCTGTAGTGTGTTTTAAAATCAGATGTTATGATGACTTCATTACTGCTATTTTTACTTAGGACTGCTTTTGTTCTTCAGGATCTTTTGTGTTTCCATGTGAGTTTTATGATTGTTTTTCCTAGTCTGAAGAAAGACACTAGTGTTTTATGGGGATTGCATTGAATCTGTAATCACTTTTGGTAATAGGGCACTTTAACAATCCAATTTGTAAATATGGGAGATCTTTTCACTATCTAGTATCTTATTCAGTGTTTTGTAATTTCCATTATAGAGTTCTTTCAAATTCTCAGCTAGGTTTATTTGTAGGTATTTTATTCATATTTCTTGAGACCATTGACAAATGGAATTGCTTTCCTGATTTCTTTCTCAGTGAATTCATTATTATTTTTGTCTGTTCTTTTTAGTTGTACATGACAATAGAATGTATTTTGACTTATCAAACATACATGGAGTATAACTTCCCATTTTGTGGGTGTACAGTTGTGGAATTACACTGGTGGTGTATTCATATGCGAACATAGGAAAGTTATGTCTGATTCATTCTACTGTCTACTGTCTTTCCCACTCCCAAATGTGAACAAACTCTCCACCTCCTGGCATTGTGAGGCAGCATCCACATATCAGAGAGAACACTTGACCTTTGGTTTTTGGGATTGGCTTATTTCGCTTAGCATGGTATTCTCCAGTTCCATCCATTTACCGGCAAATGCCATAATTTCATTCTACTTTGAGTCATATTCCATTATGTATATGTACCACATCTCTTTATCTATTCCTCTGTTGGAGGGCACCTAGGTTGATTCCATAGCTTAGCTATTGTGAATTGAGCTGCTGTAAACATTGATGTATCCACATGACTATAGTATCCTGATTTTAAGTCCTTTGTGTATATGCTGAGGAGTGGCACAACTGAGTCAAATAGTGGCTCCATTCCAAGTTTTCTGAGGAACTTCCCTACTGATATTCAGAGTGGTTGCACCAATTTGCAGTCCCACCGACAATGTATGAGTGAACCTTTTCCCCCATGTCCTTGCCAACATTTATTTTTACTTGTATTCTTGATAATTGCCATTCTGACTGGAGATGAAATCTAAGTGAGGTTTAATTTGCAAGTAAATTCATTATTGGTGTATAGAAAAGCTATTGATTTTTGTATGTCAATTTTGTATCTTGTTACTACACTGAATTTGTTTATTAGTTCGAAGACTTTTTGGTGAAGTCTTTGGGGTTTTCTTAGAATGATATCATTAGCAAACAGTAATAATTTGACTTCCTCTTTTCCTATTTGTATCCCTTTTATTTCTTTCTCTTGACTTATGGCTCTGGCTAACATTTCTAGTACTGTATTGAATAAGTGATGAGAGTAGACATCCTTATCTTATTCCTGTCCTTAGAGAAAATGCTTTAAGCTTTTCCCCAGTAAGTATGATGCTAGATACAGAGTTGTTATATTAGCCTTCATGATGTTGACGTATGATCCTTCTATACCTAATATATTAGTATATATTCAGGGGTTATATCATAAAAGGATGCTGAACTTTTTCTGCATTATTAAAATGATCATGTTAGATTCTATTTATGTTCTATATTATGCTTACTAATTTGCATATGTTGAACTATCCTTACATTCCTAGAATGGAACTAACTTGCACAATGTATTTTCTTTTCAATGTGCTGTTGAATTCTTTTTTTTTTTTTTTTTTTTGGCAGGGTGCTTTACCATTAAGTTATATCGCCAGCCCTCTTAAAAAATTTGTGTTTTGAGACAGAGTCTTACTAAATGTCTGAAGCTGACCTTAAACCTGTAAGTCACTGGGCTTGTAAGTCATATAGGTATGTGCCAACATGTCTGGCTGTACTGTTGAAGTCTATTTGCAAGCATTTCATCAAGAGTCTTTGCATCTTTGTTTATTAGGAATGGTATTCCTATATTCTTTTTTGTTGGTTTTTTATCAGTTTTTGGTAGAAGTATAATTTTGATTTTGTAGAATGAGTTCAGTAGAGTTCCTTCTATTTCATGGAATATTTTAAGAAGCATTAGTGTCAGTTCTTCTTTAACAGTCTGGTAAAATTTAGCAGTGAATCCATCTAGTCCTGGGCTTTTCTTTGTTGGGAGACATTTAATTACTGCTTCAGTTGTCTATCTTGTTATTGATATATTTAGTTTTAGTGTTTTTGTTGTTGTTCCACATTTTTTATTGGTACATTTTAGTTTTACATGATGGGATTTGTTTTTACATATTTGTATATGCACACAAAGGAACAATATCATTTGGCCAATATAACTCCCCAGAACTTTCTATATTTAGAATTTTTATATTCTCTTGGCTAAGTTTTTATAGGTCACACATGTCCAGAAATTTGTCCATTTCTTTTAAATTTTCCATTTAGGTATATAGTTTTTTCAAAACATTCCCTAATAATCCTTTGAAATTCAGTGCTATCTATTGTAATGTCCCTTTTTTACCCTCTAATTTTATTTTATTTATTTAGGTCTTTATCTTTTTCTTTCATTAATTTACTTAAAGGTTTTTTAATTTTTTTTCATAAACTCTGTTTCATGTATTGATCTCATAGTCTTTATTTCTGCTCTGATCTTTATTACTTCTTTGCTTCCACTCATTTAAGATTTGGTTTGTTCTTATTTTTCTGAGAACTTAAGAATTACCACTGGGTTGTTTATTTGAGCTATCTCTGTTTGTTTGGATGTAGGCATTCATTACTATAAATTTCTCTCTTTTCTGTATTCCAGAGGTTTTGGTATGTTGTGTTTTCATTTTCATTCAATTCTTGAAATTTAAAAAATTTCCTTTTTGATTTTTTCAATGACCCACAGTGTTCATTCATTGTGTTTGTATAATTTCTGTGGTTTCTCTTGCTGTTGACTTCTACTTTCATTCCCTGTGATTTGATAAGATATGAGATATAATTCTAATTTTTTTGAATTTGTTAAGACTTGTTTTATGGCCTAATATATGCTTTATTGTGGGAAAAGTTCCTCTTGCTTATGAAAAGAACATATATTTTCAGTTGCTTAATGGGATATTCTGTAGATGTGTATTAAGTTCATTTGATCTGTAGTGCAATTTAACTCTGGTGTTTCTTTATTGATTTTTTTTGGGGGGGACTTGGATGATTTATCTATCTAACTAAGACATCCATCGTTATTGGATGGGGACTATTTCTTTCTTTATGACAGTAGTGTTTGCAATTGACTTCTCTAACAGTTGATATATATCTATTTATAATTATTATATCTATTTGATTTATTTTCCCTGGATCAATACATAGTGACCTTATTTGTCACTTCTAGCTAATATTGTCTTAAAATATATTTTGTCAAATATAAGTATTGCTACTTCTGCTTGCATTTGGATCCCATTTTCTTGGAATATAATTTTCCATTCTTTCACTTTCAGACTGTGCATGTCTTCACAGGTGAGATGAGTTTCTTTCAGGCAGCCTATTTTGGGTGTCGTTCTTTAATAGAATCAGCTAGTATGCATTTTAAAATAGTGAATTAAGACCATTTACATTCAGAGTCATTATTAAAAGGTGTGTAATTGTTTCTGTTAATTTGCTGATTTTCTTCTGATTGTTTTGAACATCTGTGTTCATTTCTTCCTCTCTTATTCATCTTAGACCTTTGATGATTTCCAATATTGGTAGAAAATAATTATTCCTAATTAGGAATACTAATATATATATAATTATTCCTAAATTGATAGTTCTTCTCCTCCCCCTTCTCCTTCTTCCCCCTGTTCTTCTTCTTTATCATCACCATGTTTTTTTACTTCTTCTTTTGTGTGTGTTTTTATGTTGAGACTTGTAAATCTGTTGGGATAAATAGCTTTTCTGCTTTTATGTAAGGACCTTCTTATAAGCAGGCTTCTTTTGAAGATATGTCCTGGGATATTGTTTTATTTTGTAGTGTTGAGATGGATTCAAATTCGTCTTTATTATGTAGTTTCCCTGTGAATTCTCTGTCAGTGATTAATGTGTCAAAAGTTTGAGGGTGTCCAAATCTGAGGGACCTGTTTTCTATGTAATTCCTGCAAAAGTAGGTTTTCCCTGGTAGTTCAAGTAAGTATGGTGTAGACAGAAATCTCTGTCATTACTCCTACAGTGGGAGTGGAATCCCCTATAAAATGATGGAGACTTCCTTATGTATTTTTTCTATTTGTTCAGTTTCTTGAAAGTAGTTTTGGTACTGCCTATTCTGGTCATTGTGAAATACCTGAAGATTTTATCCTCTGTTTAGACACCAGCATAGATCCTTGTGTTTCATGGGAGATGTAGAGGCCAGGGTCACAGCTCCCCCTGTGACACTCATTTCCAGTCTTTTTATCAATGTGCAATCTGATAGGACATGGAAGCAACCATGCTGAGGACCTTTGTAGGTATGGTATCCACAATAGGTATGTGTGGGGTTAAGTGTCCAGGAGTAGATCATCAGATGTCCCCTACTTCTATTGTCTCAGAGATGGATCATTGGCTGAGGGATTTTTGTCTCCCATTTTCTTTAAGTTGAAGTGTCTACCAAGGTTTGGGTAGAAATAGATTGTGTCTAGAGTGAGGTACATTTCCTTTTAGCTGAGAGCTGGGAGTGTGGCTTAGCAGCAGAGAACCTGGACAACATGCATGAAGTCCTAGACTCAATCACTAATGTAGCATCTAATGCCCAATTTATCTACAAGTTTCCCATTAGAGATTCCACCCAAATGTCTTTCTATTATGAATGCTATGATTTTCTTTTTTCTGATTTGTAGAAATAACCATATCAGTTTTTGCAAACATAATAAAACTATTGGCCAGTTCTCCACTGGGATCCAGACTCAGGATCTGCTGCTGAGATGTTTCTTATCTTCACATCACATGACTCTGGTATGCAAGGAGGTAGCATCAGTCCCACTGACTGTTCTTTTAAAGCAGGGACTGCAACATGTACCCAGATACTATTATTGGCAAGTCTTTGGCCTTCTGCTCCTCATTGGCCTGCAAGATTATCCCCTGGGTCAGCAGGTATGTGCAGAGGTAGAAGTAGCAGGGCTCCATTTCTCTATTAATAATTCTCCAAGTGCCTAGATTCCCCATTTGGCACTGTGGTCAAGGGCCCCTGAACTGTAAGGTCTTTGTATTCAATTAAAATTAAGTTATTAGCAAATTAAAATAGACTTTTAAAAGTATGTTTTTTGTTAGCTTCTTGGTAACCAAAAAGAAAAAACTCTAGTAGATGCATAAAAGATAAAAGAAAGCAATTAAAATTTACCATTACAAAAATAATCAAATCATAAAAGACAACAACAGAGGAAGAAAGGAATGAAGGAATCATGAAACAGAAAATTTTTTTTATTTTGCATGCTGCACAGGAATGAACCAAGGAAACATTTTTTTCAAAATGTTGATAGTAAGTTCTTACCTATCAATAATTACTTTATCTGTGAAAAGATAGAATTCTCCAATATAAATAGTGACTGAATGGAAAAAATGGAAATGAAAACAAGAACAAGAACAACAAAAACATCAAAATAAAGACCCAACAACATTCTGCCTATGAGAGAACTCATTTTATCTTTAAGGGCATATATAGGCTAAAACTGAAGGGATAGAAAAATATATTCGGTGCAAATGATAACCAAAAGAGAGCAGGAGTGGCCATACTTATATTGGACAAAATAGACTTTGAGTTAAAAACTGTCAAAAGGGACAAAGAATATCATTATATAATGACAAAGGCACTAACTCATCAAGTGTATATAACAATTATAAATATATATGCATCTGCTCCTGAAGCACCTAAATGCATAAAGCAATTATTTTTTTTAAATAAAGTAACCAGTTCAGGTATTATGTTGTAATAATAGAAAACAAACCAATGCAATCATTTATCAAAGATGCCTAACAGAACTAAAGGTAGAAAGAGACAGCAACACACTAATAGTAGAGATATATCTCTCCCACTTTCAGCAATGGATTGATCATCCAGACAGAAAACCAATAAGGAAACGGTGGGCTTAAATAACATTATATACCAAATGAACCTAACATGTATATAGAGAATGTTTTATCCAACAGTAATGGAATGCATTCTCAAATGCACACAGAATATTTTTCAGCATACTCATGTTTGGCCACAAAACAAGTCTAACAAATTAAGAAAAATTGAAATCATACCAAGCATATTTTCTGACTAAGGTGATATGAAACTGAAAATCATTGAATAAGTCACATGTGAAAATTAAAGAAATGCACTCCTGAACAAACAATGAAACTTAAGAAATCAAAATTGGTATGGGTTACAAATGCAGCTCTTTAGTAGTATTTGCCTAGCCTGTAGGCAAATACTACTAAAGAGCTGGGTTTAACTCCAAGAATCACAAGAAGAAAAACGAGTTAAAAAATCTTAAATGAAAATGAAAATATTCCAAAATTTATGAGTGTAGAAAAAGTAGTGTTAATGGGGTGGGATGGGGTACAAATAAAAAAGAAAGTTTTTTTTTCAAATAATAACACAACTTTACACCTTAGTATCTAGAAGAAGAAAAAACAAAGCTCAAAATTAGAAAAAAAGAAGGAATTAATGAAGATCAGAGAAAAATAGATGAAAGATAGAGAGTAGAAAGCTTTAGAAAAGATCAATAAAATCAAGATTTGGGAAAATAAACAAGGAGAGAAATGAATTACAGTAGATGGGGTAGAGAGAGAAGATGGGAGGGGAGGGGAGGGGGGATAGTAGAGAATAGGAAAGGTAGCAGAATACAACAGTTACTAATATGGCATTTTGTAAAAATGTGGATGTGTAACCGATGTGATTCTGCAATCTGTATTTGGGGTAAAAATGGGAGTTCATAACCCACTTGAATCTAATGTATGAAATATGACATGTTAAGAGCATTATAATGTTTTGAACAACAAATAAAAAAAAGATTTGGGTTTTTGAAATGAACAAAGTTTTAGTAAGATTAAGAAAAAAAGAAAGAAGACTCAAATAAATAAATTTACAAATGAAAGAAGATACATTATGCTCATACCATTTAAATACAAAGAATCATAAAAATTTACAATGAACAATTATATACCAACATAAATCTATCAAGATTGAATGATGAAAAAATACAAAATCTGAACACTTCAATAATGAATGATAATATTAAATCAGTGCTATGTTTGGATATGGTTTGAGTGTATCCCCTAAATGTTCATGTCTGGAGTTTGTAACTAACTGTGATGATGTTGAAAAGGGATAAAATCTTTACTATTTGGGTCCTGGTGGAGGATATTAGATATGGATATGCACATCAATATTTATTAGATATCAGATATGCAGCCCTTAGCAGCAATTGTAGCAATCAGTTTTACATTACATTACTACAATAAAATACCTGAGGCAGGCTATTTATGAATTAAAGAGTTTTTTTTTAAGCTCACAGTTTTGGAGACTGAAAATCCAAATGACATGGAATAGTCTCTGTGAAGGGCCCATGCAGGAGGAAGAATCATATCTTGAACCAGGAATCAGAGAAAGATGGATGGGATCAAGCTCATGTTTTTATAAGAATCCCTTCAAGAGAATGAGCCAGGGTTCTATGAGAACCTGAGACCTGTGGCTTCCTAGGTCATATCCCTTCAAGAAGGCCCCACCTCTCTTTTTAAAAATATTTTTTAGTTATTAATGGACCTTTATTTTATTCATTTATTTATATGTGGTGCTGAGAATTGAACCTAGTGCCTCACACATGCTAGGCAAGTGCTCTACCTGTGAGCCACAACCCCAGACCAAGGTCCCACCTCTTGAAGTTTCCACACCATTTTCCACCATCTCCCTGATGATCAAACATCTAACACCTGGACCATTGGGGACATACCAGGATTAATGTAGGTCTCATAGGACCTTAGTTCATTCCCATAAGAGCAAGTTGTTATGAAAGGTAAGCCTAGTCTCTGAATCCCTCTGGCTTCCTGTCTTGCCATGTGATCTCTCCCTTCTCTATATGGCCAGGTTCTTTTCTGTTGTTGTATGTTGTATAGTGATGAAGCCAAAGGGTTCCTCACCAGAGTCTAAACACATAGGGTCCCCAGATTATGAACTTTCAACCTCCAAAAGTATGATCTAAATGAATCATTTTTTAAAAAGTAACCAGTTTAGGTGTTATGTTATAGCAATAGAAATCAAACTAATGCAATCATTTATCAAAGATGTCCAGCAAAGAAAAGCCTAGGACCTAATGGCTTCATTGGTGAATGCTACCAAACATTTAAAGAAATTATCACTAAGGCTTTTCCAACTCTTTCAAAAATAGAAGAGGAGAATACTTCCAAACTCTTCTTATGAGGATAGCATTATAGTGATAGCAACCCAGACAAGGATAAAATAAAATAAAAAAAAACAACTAGGTCTGTTGGGGTCTATAAACAAGTCAGGATGGCACCTGGCATTTTGCCAGAGGGAGTGGTTTGTGAAGTAATGCCAGCGAGCCATTAAGTGTGGAGATTTCCTTATTGGTTGACTGCTGTATCTAGTTTATGTTAATTAAGATAAGCTGTAAGATTGTGGAATGTATATATACCCTTCCTGTCCTACAATAAATGGCTCCCACTCCAGCTGTTATCAATCTACACAAGTTGCTTGTTACCCCCTGGTTATTCTGCCACAACCGGTTATTTTGCTGCAGCCGGACTGTGGCATAGGTCAATATCCCTGATGAACATAAGTGCAAAAAAAAATCATCTCCTGAATACCAGCAAATTGAATTCAACAGCACATTAAGAGGATCATACTCCCTAACAAAGTGGAGTTTATCTTCAAGATACAAAGATGGCTCAACACATAAAAGTCAATAATGTAATAAACCACATTAACAGAATGAAGGTTCAAAATCATATGATCATCTCCACAGAAGGAGAAAAAGCATTTGACAAAATTAAAAAATCTTTTATGATAAAACTTGATAATTTTAAAAACTCTTAAAAATTAAGTATGGAAGGCATCTACCTCAAAATAATTAAGGCCATATATAGAAAGCCCATGGTTAACATACACAAGGTAAAATGTTGAAAGCTTTTACTTTAAGGTCAGAAACAAGACAAGTGTTCCTGCTGTTATCACTTCTGTTCAACATAGTACTGGAAAGCCTAGTCAGAGTAAGCAGTCAAGAAAAAGAAACACAATGCATTAAAACCAGAAAGGAAGAAGTAACTTTATCTTTGCTTGCAGATGACATGGTCTTATATGTGGACAATCCTAAAAACTGTCAAAAACTATTGGAATTAATAAATGAATTTAGGTAAAATTTCAGGGTAAAAGTCAACATATAAAAGGAGGTTGCATTTATATGTACTACCAACAATGAATCCAAAGAAGAAATTAAGCCACCAATTTCATTTATAAAAGTATCAAAAAGAATAAAATACTTAGGGATAAATTTAACTATGGAGGTAAAAGATCTGTGCAAAGAAAATCATAAGATGTTGATTGAAGAAGACACAAATAAATGGAACGATATACCATGTTAATGGATTTGAAGAATTGATTTTGTTAAAATGCTCATACTACCCAAAGCCATCTACAGATTTAATGCAATCTCCATCAAAATTTTACTGGCATTTTTCATGGAATTAAGAAAAAATAAAAGCAAAAGCCAATCATAAAATTCATATGGAACCACAAAAGACTCTAAGTGGTCAATGTACTCTTAAAACAAAGGACAAAGTAAGAGCTTAGTACTTCCTGACTTCCAAATATGTTACACAATTACAGTTATCAACACAGTATGGTAATGGAACAAAAACAGACATATTAACCAATGGGATGGAACAGAGAACTCAGAAACAAATTCAAGCATTATGGAAAACTGATCTTTGAAAAAAGTCCCAAGAATACACAATGGGGAAAGGTTAGTTTCTTTAAATAGTGTTGGGAAAACTGGATATTCTCATACAGAAGAACAAAATTGGACACTTATCTTACACTTTATACAGAAATCAACTAAAAATGATAAAAGACAGACATAAGACATGTGGTTTGGATATGAGGTGTCCCCCAAAGCTCCTTTGTTAATGCAGGATTATTCAGAGGTGAAATGATTAGGTCATGAAAATGTATTCTAATTAGTAGATTAATCTATTTGATGGATTAATAATTTGGAATGACTATTGTATTTGGTGGTAATTGTAGGCATGGAGCATGTGTGGCTGGAGCCAGGTGGGTTACTGGGAGTATTCACTGGAGAGGTTTGTCTTCTCTGTGGCCCTTTACCCCCTCTTGCTCTCTCTGCCCTATGGCCACCAGAGTGAAGCAGTAATCCTCTGCCATGCCCTCCTGCTAAGGTGTTCTGCTTTACCTTGGGCTCAGAGAAACGGAGTTGGTCAATCATGAACTGAACCTCTGAAACTGTAAGCCAGCATAAACTTTCCCTCCTCTAAGCTGTTCTTACTAGGGATTTTGTTCATAGAAAATGGAGCGCTCACAGCCTGGAAAGCTGATCAACAGACCTAAAAGTGTAAAATGACTAGAAGAAAACATAGGGAAACACTTCTTGACATTGGTCTGGGGAACAATTATTTTTATATAAGCCCCAAAACACAGGCAAATAAATAATAGACAAATAGGAGAGCATTGAAGTACAAATTCTATGAATAGCAAAGGAAATAATAAACAGAATGGAAAAACAACCTATGGAATGGGAAATCATGTTGCAAACTCTACATCCTGTAGTTTGGATCTTAAATGTCTCTCAAAAGCTCGTGTGTTGAAGGCTTTGTCCCCAGCTGATAATTGTTAGTGGAAGGTGGTGAAAACTTCAGAAGGTGGGAGCTCATTGCAGGAAGTTAGATCATTAGGGGTGTGCCCTTTAAGGGGATATTGAGACCCAGGCACTTTCTCCTCTCTCTTTGCTTTCTGACCAACATGAGAGCAGGTTTATTCTACCACATGTTCCCTATCATGATGGTCTGCTTTGATACAGGATAACCACAGACTGAAACCTCTGAAGCTATGAGCCAAATAAGTCTCTCATCCTTTTTAGATGTTTTCCTCAGGTATTTGTCACACTTGGAAAGTGGACTAACATGCTTGTAATAAGTTGTGCTATGGTTTGGATATGGCTTGAGTGTGTCCCTGTGTTGGGAGCTGTGAATGAATCATGGGTGTGTCCGAGCCTTCTCTAAGCTGAGGAGAGCCCCTGGGAGAACTCTTGGTATTATCTCACAGATCTGAGAGTGCTCTGTTGCCTTGGCAAACATTCCACTCAAAGAGAATTCTGTAATACTTTGGAATTTATTGGTTCAGAAAGCTAATTACTGCACAAGTGATAAGCCCCCAATCAGGCCAACTTCCCCACAGCTTCTCCCTTCTTGTTTACCTTGAGGAACCCCTTCTTACCATAAATTCCTTTGATGTGTTTCACTATAAATAAAGCATTTATTTGCAGGCTTTTCTCCTCTTTTAGGATCAGACCTATCAGGTCTTTTCCATCCTTAAAGCCCTTGCTTTAAATATATTTCTTGTGTCTTTTTTTTTTTTTTGTACTAGGATTGAACTCAGGGGCACTTGACCACTGAATCACACCCCCAGACCTATATTGTATTTTATTTAGAGACAGGGCCTCACTGAGTTGCTTAGTACCTCGCTTTTGCTGAGGCTGGCTTTGAACTTGCGATCCTCCTGTCTCAGCCTCCTAAGCCGCTGGGATTACAGGAGTGTGCCACCATGCCCAGATACTTTTTCAATCTTTTATTTCCAGCCGGCCCACACCTCTAATGGATACTTATTCCCTAGTCCTGCAGGCAATGGTGAGATCACTGGGAGATTCATGTGCTGCAAGTTTGGTTCCTGGGATAGTGATGTTAAGAGGTGGAGCCTAGTGGAAGTTAATTAGGTTATTGAGGACACCGCACTTGAAAGGGATTTATATAGCTTTTTTTTTTAAAGAAGAAAAAAATTATTTGGTACTCATGGTTTCAGAGTTCTCAGTCCATAGACAACAGGCTTCATTTCTCTATGCCTGAGGTGTGGCAGAACATCATGGCAGAAGGGTGTGGAAGAGGAAAGCAGTTCAGAACATTGCAATCATGGAGGAGAGAGGGAGAGAGAGAGAGAGAGAGAGAGAGAGAGAGAGAGAGAGAGAGAGAGAGAGAGAGAGAGGAGGGGAGAAGAGAGAGAGAGAGAGAGAGAGAGAGAGAGAGAGAGAGAGAGAGAGAGAGGGGGGGAGAGAGAGCGCTCCCCTTACCATAGACACAATAGGTACCCCAAAGTCATGACCCCAATGACCCATCTCTTGTAGCCACATACTACCTACCTACCTACCGAAAGGAATGTGAGGAACCGGGAGGTGGGTGAACGAGAAATGAAAGGTAGAGACCAGGCAGAGATTCACATGAGAGTTTATTTGTCAGAGCTGACAAATAAAGGCCATCTCTCTATAGACAGGCTTGGGATCCATGACTTTTATAGGGAAGGCTCAGGGATTAGAGCCCAGCTTGTCCTAATGCTCCTGGTTAATGGTAGGGTTGGTATGAGGAGTGGTGACCCTTTCTCAGAAATGTCTTTGGGCAGGAAAGTGAAACGTTTTCTTAAGATCGCTTTTGTCACTTAAGATGGCCATCCAGATGCTAAGCAAGGGGCTTAAACCTACAGTTACTACGTAGTTAATCCCTGTCAGTGGATTAATGCACTGATGAGATTAAGGCTCTCATACCCAATCATTTCACCTCTAACTTTTTTTTGCATTGTCTCACACGTGAGATTTTGGGGGACACTTCATATCTAAACATTAACATTGTGCCCCTAACCTCCAAAGTTCATGCCTACCTCATAATGCAAAATATTTCATTCATTTCCAGGAGTCCTCAGAATTTTAACAGTTCCATCACTGCCCGAAGTTCAAGTCCACAGTCTCCACTGAGACTCAAAGCAAATTCTGTGTAGGCCTCTATAAAAATCAAAAGAAAGTTACATATATCCAACATATAAAGGCATAGAATATAGATTTAGATGTGAAGAAATAAGGATGTACACAGATAAGATAGGGCCAAAGCAAGACCAAAATCCAGATGGGCAAATAAATTCTATAGCTCCATGTACAGCATCTGGGGCACATTGCTACCTAATGTTTGCTCCAAAGGGCTTAGGAAGCTCCTCCTCTATGGTCTTGCTTGTTGAAGCTCACATGGCCTCTCTCTTGGCTTGTTTCTGCTCGATTACTGCAGTTTTCCTTGGCAAACATTCCACGGTACTGGTGTGTCTTAATTTTGGGGGTCTCTACTGCTGCTTTGGCTTCCTTTTCACTTCATGCATCCTCCTTTCAGGGGGGCAGCCTACAGGGACTCCAACTTCAGGCACTTTGGTTTCCCAGGCCTTCCTTTGAAATCTCAGTGGAAATCTCCATGACTCCCTTACTCCTGGATTCTGCAGTCCTGCAGTACCAGCATCACCTGGTAAACACAGAAGTCTACCACCCTCTCCAGCAGTAGCCAAGCATCCAGGGACCAAGGCTGCAGCAGCCTCTGAATGTTTGGGCAGCTGAGCCTTGTAAAACAACTTCCTAGGCCCACGGGCAAGCAGGGTGACCCACTGGTCTTTTCTCAAAATAATTTTTACATTTATACCTTGAGTCTGAGATGGGTGTGGTCTTGACAGTTCCTGGGATGTGCTCAAGCCATCTTTCCTATTGTCTCTGGGTAAAGTAGTTAGCATTTTTTTTTAGTGGCTTTATAATGTCTTGAACAACCACATCTCCCTTAACCTATTTTTACTTGCAGTTTTCTGGTCAAACTGTAAATTTTCCAAATCTTTTTGCTTTTCTTTGTGCTCCTGATTATCACAGTATTTGGATAAACTAAAATTTTTAGTACTTGGCTACAAGCCACCAGCAATATCCATGCCACTGCCTGAATGCTATGCTGCCTAGAAATTTCTTCTGCCAGATTAATTAATCCATCACATTTAAATTCAGTCTTACAGAAAGTCTCAGGACATGGGCAAAATGTAGACAACGTCTTTGCCAGAATATAACATGAATGGTCTCTATTTCAGTTTCTAATCGAGTCCTCCTTTTCCATGGGAACTTCTTGAGCCCAATCTTTACTTTGCACAGTCCTATCAGCATTCTGGTTTTTGGAACTCCCACCAGAACTGCTCAATAAGTCTATTTACAACAATCTAAAACTTTTTCAGCTTGTATCTCGAAACTTTTCAAAATTCTTCTCCCTACAAACCATCTCCAAAGGCTTCCAAATCACATGGTCAGGTTAGTCACAGCAATGAGCCCACATCTCAGTACATATTTCTGTTTTAGTCAGCCTTTGCCCTGCTGTTTACCAAAAGACCTGACAAGAACAATTTTATTTTATTTTATTTTATTATTTTTAAATTTTTTAAATTTTTTTTTCTTTTTTTTATTGGTTGTTCAAAACATTACATAGTTCTTGATATATCATATTTCACACTTTGATTCAAGTGGGTTATGAACTCCCATTTTTACCCTGTATTCAGATTGCAGAATCACATCAGTTACACTTCCATTGATTTACATATTGACATACTCATGTCTGTTGTATTCTGCTGCCTTTCCTATCCTCTACTCTCCCCCCTCCCATCCCCTCCCCTCCCCTCCCCTCCCCTCTTCTCTCTCTACCCCCTCTACAATTTTAGAGGAGGAAAAGTTTATTTGGACCTCATGTTTTCAGAGGTCTCAGGCCATAGACGGTCAGCTCCAGTGCTCTTTGCCTGACACGAGGGAGAACAACATGGTGGAAAGATGTGAAAGAGAAAAGCAGCTCAGGACATAGTGATCAGAAAGCAGGGAGAATGGGATTTATATAGTTCTTGAAGGATCCTGGTTAGTTCCCACAAAAAGGGTTCTTGTAAAAAGAATAAGCTTGTCTCCTTAATCTCTCTGGCTTCCTTTATTGCCATATGCATTCCTGTACTCATTCTCACCATTGTGATATCACCTGCCATAGGGTCCTAACCAGAGACCAAACAGGTGTGACTGCCCACTAGACTTTTAGCCTCTAAATTATGAGCTAAATAAGTCTTTCTTGTTTATAAAGTACCCAATCTCAGGTATTTTGTTATAACAACAGAAAATGGACTTGATACATGTAAGAAACTATTTAAGAAACTAATATTCTACATTAAGAGAAAAATAATCTGACAAAAATGGGCCAAAAACCTGAATAGACCTTTCTCCAAAGAATACATATAAATGGCTAATATATATGAAATAATGTTGTACACCACTCAGAGAAATGCAATTCAAAACCACTATGAGATATTACTTTATATCTGTTGGAATGGATGTTGTCAAAAAGACAAAAGAAAATAAGTGTTGGTGAGGATGTGGAGAAAAGGGGATCCTTGTATACTGTTAGTGTGAATGCAAACTGGTATAGTCATTATGTAAAACCATATGAATCCATCTTTCCTACTTTTATGTATATGTCCAGAGGAAATGAGGTAAGTATTCTGAACAATATATTGCCTGTGTTCACTGCAACATTGTTTATAATGACCAAGATATGGAAACGACCTCTGTCAATAAACAAATGAATAAAGAAAATGACACACACATACATACACACACACACACACACACACACACACACACACATACACTGATATTATTCAAACTTAAAAATGAAAGAAATTCTATTACATGCTATAATATGAATAAATATTAAAGATCTTATACTAAATGAAAAAAGCCAGTCACAGAAAAAGAATACTGCTTATAACAGTCTTATAAGGAAGTAAAACTCATAAAAGCCAGGGTAAAATGGTGATTCCTGGGGGTTAGACATGGGTGAAAAGAGGAGATATTGGACACACAGTGCAAAGTTTCAGCTGTACAAAGTGAAAAAGTTCTGGAGATATAATGTAGAGCATGGTGACTATTGTTCATTTTAAGTGTCATGTACACTTAAAATTAATAGATTGTAAGTGTTCTCACTACATGCACACACACACACACACACAGAAATGGTAACTATGTGAGTTGTGGATATATTAATTAGTTTGATTGTGGTAATCATCTAACAACGTATAAATAAAACATCATTAACATAGTACTTAGATATATGTAAATTTATATGTAAATAAACAATCTCAGGGTCATACAGTACACATTTTTATTTTTTTAATTCTAATTTGTTATTATGACAGCAGAATGCATTACAATTCATATTACACATGTAGAGCACAATTTTTCATGTCTCTGGTTGTACACAAAGTAGAGTCACACCTTTTGTGTCTTCATACATGTACTTAGGGTAGTGATGTCTATCTCATTCCACCATCTCTTTTACTCCCATGCCCCCTCCTTTCCTCTCCCACCTCTTTGCCCCATCTAGGGTTCACCTTAAAAAGTTCGTCGTTTTAAGAAATCAACTTAAATTCCCAATTCTTGATTCACAATTATATAATTTTTTTTTTGGTTTTGAACTTGAATAATATTTTACTTTGTAAAAATCGTCCAAAGACGATTTTTACAAAGTAAAATATTGTAGACTCTTGATGTAACAAATTATTTATTGTAAATTATTTAAATACAAAAATATTAAATTGAGTATACTCTTTTGTGATTATAGCTCCTACAAAGTTGAAGGAAATTGATAAACATAGAACTAAAAATTCAATCAGTTTAATAAGCTGCATGATATTGTTTTGCTGAAATCAAATCATCTACTGCAAGTTATATCTGGTCTTGACTGTTATGGGGTGGTTTTCTTGGATTTTGGCATACATAATTAATAGTGCCATGTTATGACTCCAATGTTTAACTAATTTCCTTTATTATTTTTTATAGTAAACATTAAATTGGATTTACTTTACAAATATGAAATAAATTATTCAAGTTCACATGTCTAGTAATAGGCTCAACCAGAGTAAAATACTTAAGTGACAGTTTACTTACTTGAATCTCAATTTCAGCTCAGTGTGAGCATACAGAGCATTGCAGAAGTACTTAACCTCTATAGAGAAATAAGTTCACAAAATAAATTTATTTCTAAGATATTATTTATTCTCACTCTCCTTCTGAATATGTGAGGCTTATGGTGCTTCTTGGCATTGGAGCCAGGACTCTGGATTTTTATGGAAAGGTTTGAATATGGTTGTTGAACTTCAGAATGTGGATCTAAGACATCTTTGAAAAGCAATTTCTAGGGTGTAGTGGACTCTGTGGTTGCTTCCTCAACATCAGTTAATCCTTCTCTTGGTTGCTACCTGATTTTTATTTAAGGAACTACTCCTTTACAACTCAACCCATGTGTTTGTGGGAACTTGAGTTCATGCTGTATCTAGGGAAGAAACTGCACAGGCAGCAACATAACCCTATCACCTGGTCATGATTTTGGTTCAGAGGTGACATATGGACTGAAGAATTTGGCTGAAGATACGGAATAGATATTTTCTGTCAACATCTAAGAAATAATCTCTATATGTCTCATTTTCTGCGCTGTTTTGTTCAGATATGCATCCCGGAAGTGCTGTAGTAATTGCTCCTGTGAGTGAAACTGGCCAAAAGAGGTTGGCTTGCTATCGTGCAAGGAAAACCAAGAAAGAGATGGAAATTGAGAAACTCAGAATCCTAGCTTACTATCAAATAAGTTTGCCTCTCAATTTTGTGATATGCATCCATCTGGACAAAAATCTGGTTTTTAAAGTCAATAGTGAATATAAAGTTACTTTTCTTGATCCCAATCTTGATAGCCAAGTCTATGTGCAATGCAAATATCCAAAAGCTCTGGTCCAGATTGGTTTATTTACTTTTTTCCTCTTACCCTGAAAAAATAGCCCCTTGACTCAGATCATTTCTCCCAAGTTTGCTCCCTCCTGTTCAAACTCTCATAATTTTACCTTAATGTCTCTGGTTCTTGTCCTGTGCTATATATAGCCTAATCTCCATTTCTCAGATTGCTACTAAAAGTCTTCCAGCTTATAAACTCTCAGTTTTATAGAAGTTAATTTGAGTTGGATTTTATGTTACTTGCAATATAATACATTCCATCTGATACAAGGGGTAAGGAAATAACTTGGGATAATAGAATACGACAAATGCTTTTTTATAAATAACTGGAAAACAAAGCATCTGTTTTGAACTCTGATCCCTAACAGAAGAGACACAAATGAAGGGAGGCTTCTGATGATACATATTTTCTTCTTGAAGACAGTTTCCAGGTTACAGTGCTGGGCAGAAAACCCAAAGCTGAGCCTGGTAGTATTTTTGTATTGAAAAGATAGATCAGAGCTCAGGAGAACCTAGGCAACTACAATTCGTGTGGGGTGGGGGTAGAGTATTAGAGAGAAGAGAGCTACCCTGAGAACTCTAGAGTTCTCCAGAAGGGTTCTCTTGAATCTTTTCTGAGTAGTGATCTGAGTATACATGAGAGGAAACTCGCTGAGGTCAAGGAAAGAAGAATCAGTAAACAATTACTTGAATTCTCAAAGTCTGGGAATAGTTCATGTTCCTACAAGTCTGAGTGGAGAGAACTCCTAATTCATATAGCATGGAGCAGATTCCTCAAAATTGTCATGCCTTAGCATTCAAACTAAATTAGTTCTAGAATGAAGCCTTCTCTGAATCATTCATAATAAAGCATAAAAGCAAACCTCAGGAGGATCATCAAGTTACTTAACTCTGCCTTTGAACAAAATCCAGTACTTTCAGATATAAACAACAAAATGCAGCACCCTAAAATTATAAATTTTAAAGTTGTAAAAATCGCAATGTCTGACAATTTATTGAAAATATATCAGGTATAGTCGTAAGCAGAAAATAGAGCCCATTAAGAAGAGGATAATAAGTTGATAAAGAAATATCCAGAAACAATGTATTAAGAATCATTCTAGGACCCCTGAAGCTCAGGGAATAATGCCATGAGTTAATAAATGAGGTGGTGTCAAATCAAAAAACTTCTGCACAGCAACAGAAAGGAATGTGAAAAGAGAACCTGAAGAGTGGGAGAAAATCTTTCCTAGCTACTCTTCTGACAGAGGATTAATATCTAAAATACACAAAGAACTCAAAAAACTACAAAAATATCAAACAACCCAATCAATAAATGGGCAAATGAATTGAACAGATATCTCTCAAAAGAAGAAATACAGATAGCCAATAAATATATGAAAAATTGTTCAATAGCATTAGTAATTAGGGAACTGCAAATCAAAATTACACTGAGATTTTTTTTTTAAAGAGAGAGTGAGAGACAGAGGGGACAGAGAGAGAGAGAGAGAATTTTAACATTTATTCATTTTTTCTTAGTTCTTGGCGGACACAACATCTTTGTTGGTATGTGGTGCTGCTGAGGATCGAACCCAGGCCGCACGCATGCTAGGCGAGCGCGCTACCGCTTGAGCCACATCCCCAGCCCTACACTGAGATTTTATCTCATAGCATTCAGAATGGCAGTCTTTGGGAATACAAACAATAAAAACTGGAGAGGATGTGGAAAAAATGAATACTTTTCCACTGTTGGTGAGATTTTAATTTCGTGCAACCACTAGGGACATCAGTATGGAGGTTTCTCAGAAGACTAGACATGGAACCATGGTATGACCCCGGTATACCACTCCTTGGTATTCATCCTAAAGAATTAAAGTTATCATACTATAATGATACATGCATGCCCATGTTCATAACAGCACAATTCACAATAGCCAAACTATGGAACCAGCCTAGGTTTCCATCAACAGATGAATGGATAAGAAAAATGTAGTACATATACCCTCAATGGAGTTTTATTCAGCCATAAAGAAAAATGAAATTATGTCAGTTGCAGGAAGATGGATGGAACTAGAGAACACTATGGTAAGAAAAATAAGTCAAACTTAGAAGGTCAAGGGTTCTGTGTTTTCACTCACATGTGGAAGGTAGAGAGGAAAAAGGAAAAGCAAATTAGTAGGGGATCTCATGAAAATCAAAGGGAGATTGTAAAAGAAAGGGACAAGAGGTGGGAGACAGGAAGGTAAGGGGAAGTGCTCGGGTGTGATACTGGCCAAATTATATTGTTATATTGTGTATTGTGTGCATGTACGAATATGTAACAACAAATCCCATCATATTTTACAACTATATTGCAGTAATAAACATTGTGGAAGAAAAACAAAGAATCATTTTACATTGTATTCATATACTACCCCACACACATATGTGAATTCTGGTAGACAAGGAACCTCAAATAGCTATTATAAATCTCACAAATATGCTCAAGGATATAAAAGAAGACACAAATATAATGAAGAGAGAAATTACAGATATAACAAGATCCAAATGGAATTTCTAGGCATGAAAAATGCAATGTCTAAAGTGAAAGCATACACTGAACTGGCTTCTGCTTAGAATGTGGAGAGGGGAAGAGAATGTGACTCCCATCCTGCCTAACTTCGAACAGAAAACTGCACAAGTTGCAAATCACAACTTTTCTTGAGCCATGAAAAAACTGAAGTCATAAAACAAGTAAGTGACCTGAACCTGTGTGAAAACGCTTCAGAGGACACGTGGCTTACCTAAATTTGTTTTATCTTTGGCAGAGCTTGAGAAGAAAATAAATTTGGGCTGCCCCAAAAGCAGGTAAAAAGACAACAGCTAAAATTTTAACAATTTTATATGTCTCTCTGAGTTAGGGAACAACAATAATTGGGCATCCCAGAGCAGGAGACAGTACTTAGCCACTGTGAAGCCTTTTTCATTGGCCTCCTTTTGGCATCCATCCATGAGAAAGATTTTAGGTAGGACAGGACACAGGCTGACTTTCATTAATGTTTTTCAACAACTTTGCAGATTTCTTTTCCTGATGGCCTCTATGAGAAGTCTTTGACCATTAGTTCTTTAAATATTCTTTCTACCTCTCCCAGAAGTAGTGGGATTTTGCCTGGCCCCTGAGGTGAAGGTTCTTGTTTTATGTGAGAAGACAAAACAGGGAACAGACACCAGCAAATGGGACTGGGAGCAGGAGGTTGAATCAGGCTCCCATTGAGTTCCTCAAAGTCAGGACTCTGAGTGGAGTCTATAAACAAAGTATATGTGGAAACTGGAAAACACCTAGACAAAAGGGAACAAGCTAATTTTAAAAAAAAGTGACCTTATTGAGATATAATTGACATGTTTAAAATTTACCCTTATTTTTTGGTTTCTGTTTAGATTATATATATATACAAATTTTTATTGTTGGTTGTTCAAAACATTATATAGTTCTTGATATATCATATTTCACACTTTGATTCAAGTGGGTTATGAACTCCCATTTTTACCCCGTATACAGATTGCAGAATCACATTGGTTACACATCCATTGATTTACATATTGCCATACTAGTGTCTGTTGTATTCTGCTGCCTTTCCTATCCTCTACTATCCCCCCTCCCCTCCCCTCTTCTCTCTCTACCCCCTCTACTGTAATTCATTTCTCCCTCTTGTATTTTTTTCCCTTTCCCCTCACTTCCTCTTATATGTAATTTTGTATACCCCTGAGGGTCATCTTCCATTTCCATGCAATTTCCCTTCTCTCTCCCTTTCCCTCCCACCTCTCATTCCTGTTTAATGTTAATCTTCTTCTCATGCTCTTCATCCCTACTCTGTTCTTAGTTACTCTTCTTATATCAAAGAAGACATTTGGCATTTATTTTTTAGGGATTGGCTAGCTTCATTTAGCATAATATGCTCTAATGCCATCCATTTACCTGCAAATTCTATGATTTTGTCATTTTTTAATGCAGAGTAATATTCCATTGTGTATAAATGCCACATTTTTTTAATCCATTCATCTATTGAAGGGCATCTAGGTTGGTTCCACAGTCTTGCTATTGTGAATTGTGCTGCTATGAACATCGATGTAGCAGTGTCCCTGTAGTATGCTCTTTTTAGGTCTTTAGGGAATAGACCGAGAAGGGGAATAGCTGGGTCAAATGGTGGTTCCATTCCCAGCTTTCCAAGAAATCTCCATACTCCTTTCCAAATTGGCCGCATCAATTTGCAGTCCCACCAGCAATGTACAAGTGTACCCTTTTCCCCACATCCTCGACAGCACTTGTTGTTGTTTGACTTCCTAATGGCTGCCAATCTTACTGGAGTGAGATGGTATCTTAGGGTGGTTTTGATTTGCATTTCTCTGACTGCTAGAGATGGTGAGCATTTTTTCATGTACTTGTTGATTGATTGTATGTCCTCCTCTGAGAAGTGTCTGTTCAGGTTCTTGGCCCATTTGTTGATTGGGTTATTTGTTATCTTATTGTCTAATTTTTTGAGTTCTTTGTATACTCTGGATATTAGGGCTCTATATGAATTGTGAGGAGTAAAGATTTGTTCCCATGATGTAGGCTCCCTCTTTACCTTTCTTATTGTTTCTTTTGCTGAGAAAAAAACTTTTTAGTTTGAGTAAGTCCCATTTGTTGATTCTAGTTATTAACTCTTGTGCTATGGGTGTCCTATTGAGGAATTTGGAGCCCGACTCCACAGTATGTAGATGGTAGCCAACTTTTTCTTCTATCAGATGCAGTGTCTCTGTTTTAATATCAAGCTCCTTGATCCATTTTGAGTTAACTTTTGTGCATGGCGAGAGAAAGGGATTCAGTTTCATTTTGTTGCATATGGATTTCCAGTTTTCCCAGCACCATTTGTTGAAGATGCTATCCTTCCTTCATTGCATGCTTTTAGCCCCTTTATCAAATATAAGATAGTTGTAGTTTTGTGGATTGGTTTCTGTGTCCTCTATTCTGTACCATTGGTCCACCCGCCTGTTTTGGTACCAGTACCATGCTGTTCTTGTTACTATTGCTCTGTAGTATAGTTTGAAGTCTGGTATCGCGCCATACCGCCTGATTCACACTTCCTGATTAGCATTGTTTTTGCTATTCTGGGTCTTTTATTTTTCCATATGAATTTCATGATTGCTTTATCTATTTCTACAAGAAATGCCTTTGGGATTTTGATTGGCATTGCATTAAACCTATAGCGAACTTTTGGTAATATCGCCATTTTGATGATGTTAGTTCTGCCTATCCATGAACAGGGTATATTTTTCCATCTTCTAAGATCTTCTTCTATTTCTCTCTTTAGGGTTCTGTAGTTTTCATTGTATAAGTCTTTCACATCTTTTGTTAGGTTGATTCCCAAGTATTTTATTTTTTTTGAGGATATTGTGAATGGAGTGGTTGTCCTCATTTCCATTTCAGAGGATTTGTTGCTGATATACAGGAATGCCTTTGATTTATGCATGTTAATTTTAGATCCTGCCACTTTTCTGAATTCATTTATTAGCTCCAATAGTTTCTTTGTAGACCCTTTTGGGTCTGCTAGGTATAGAATCATGTCACCTGCAAATAGTGATAATTTGAGTTCTTCTTTTCCTATTTTTATGCCTTTAATTTCTTTTGTCTGTCTAATTGCTCTGGCCAGTGTTTCGAGAACTATGTTGAATAGAAGTGGTGAGAGAGGGCATCCCTGTCTTGTTCCAGATTTTAGAGGGAATGCCTTCAATTTTTCTCCATTCAGAATGATGCTAGCCTGAGTCTTAGCATAGTTGCTTTTACAATATTGAGGTATGTTCCTGTTATCCCTAGTTTTTCTAGAGTTTTGAACATAAAGGGATGCTGTACTTTGTCGAATGCTTTTTCAGCATCTATCAAGATGATCATATGGTTCTTATTTTTAAGTCTATTGATGTGGTGAATAACATTTATTGATTTCCATATATTGAACCAGCCTTGCATCCCAGGGATGAATCCTACTTGTTCATGATGCACAATTTTTTTGATATGTTTTTGTATCCGATTCGCCAGAATTTTATTGAGGATTTTTGCATCTAGGTTCTTTAGAGATATTGGTCTGTAGTTTTCTTTCTTTGAAGTGTCTTTGTCTGGTTTAGGAATCAGGATGATGTTGGCCTCGTAGAATAAATTTGGAAGTTCTCCCTCTTTTTCTATTTCCTGAAATAGCTTGAAAAGTATTGGTATTAGTTCCTCTTTAAAGGTTTTGTAAAACTCTGCTGTATACCCATTTGGTCCTGGGCTTTTCTTAGTTGGTAGTCTTTTGATGGTTTCTTCTATTTCCTCAATTGATATTGGTCTCTTTAGGTTGTCTATATCCTCCTGACTCAATCTGGGCAGATCATATGACTTAAGAAATTTATCGATGCCTTCACTATCTTCTATTTTATTGGAGTAAAATTTACCCTTTTAAAGGACACAGTTCAGTGGGTTTTAGTATAGTCAGAGTTGTGCAACAATCACCACTAATTCCAGAACGTTTTTTTTTTTTATTTCAAAAAGAAACTTGGCACCCCTTAGCTATACCCACTCAGTTCCCCCTTCTCACCCATGTCTAGGCAACTACTAATTTGCTTTCTGTCTCTATCGATTTGCCCATTGTACACATTACATAGGAATTGAATTTTACAAATATGTTGTCCTTTGTGACTGGTTGCTTTCATTCAGCATGATGTTTTCAAGAATTACCCACGATGTAATATGTATCAGTACTTCTTTTCTTGTTGAATTAATATTGCACATGTGGCTATACTATATATTTTTAAAATCATTCATCAATTATGAAATATTTGGATTATTTCTATTTTTGGCTTTTATGAATCGTGTTGCTATGAACATTTGCATATAGGCTTCTGGCTTACGGCATACAAATATGATTTTTTCAGTTTTATAGTATCCTTGTGTAACACTTTCAGGAAATGCCAAACTGTTCTCAGTAGCTGCACTGATTTTTTGAATAGTGGAATGAAGACCTCTGAAAAATCTACTTTTTGATAAAAACAATTAATATACTGGCAAATATTGTCAAAATAAAACTTTTCAGAACTCTGGAAATTGGCCAAATATTTGCAACAATCTAAGGAGTCTTCATTAACAACAACAACAAAACACCAAAAAACAAAAAACAAAAACAAAAAAAAAATAAGGGGAGATAATGAATCTCAGAACAGGGAGGTTTTAGCATATGTTCCATTTCCATGTTCCTTTCACCAGCTCCATGGTAGTTCTAAAAAACAGAAGCTTTGTGGACACAGTATTTGTTGAAACCTCAGTAGCCTAACAAACTCATGGAGATGGTGTTCCCATTATAAACTTTGCAGGGGTGGGGAAAAACCCTGTCCCTAGTGAATTGTCACTATTTGGCCTCTCTTCAAGATCCCTGAAGAAGTCCCATTCACAGACTTGGGGTGATTTGATTTCAGGGCCCACAGTAGGAAAAGCCCTACTTCCAGTGTGTTTTTCAAAAAAAACAACCAATGGTTAAATGTTGCAACTGCCTCAGGTGGTGGTACTGACTGGGACAAAAAAGAGGCTTACGCTGAATGAGCTTCCAGATATTAGAAAGTTTGTCTTATTCAGGTGCTGGGCACTTTTAAAAAAAATATTATTCTGATT